>NW_028190322.1:81836-156413 GCF_048542155.1 Nylanderia fulva
TATTTAAAAGGGAACAAGAGGTAAGGACATTTTAATCTAAAATAAATACACTCATTTGATAATAATATTTTTTTTAATCTATAAAATATGTGTAAATTTACATTTGTGTGTGTGTGTGTGTGTGTGTGTGTGTGTGTGTGTACTTGTGCATGTGTTACAGAAGAGATAAGGACCCCACGGTTCGTCACTTCCGCGGTATTTATTGACTCCAAACCCTCTCTACTGTGTGTGTGTAAATATAAAAATATAAAAATAAGGATATAAATGAAAAATAAAAAATAAAATAATTTACATTATGGACGATTGGGGTGACGACGGTGATTGCGACGGTGATTGCGACGGTGATTGCGGCGGTGACGGCGGCGGTGACGGCGGCGGTGACGGCGGTGTAGGCTGAGGCCTAACATCGTACAGGTCTGGTAGAGTGAAAAGCTGCACCAGACCCCAATCGAGCAGGTCGGCCTCGTCGTCGCCTCTTAAAAATGCGTCCCAATCGAACATCTCTGGAACCATTATTGGAACGTATGGTTCATCTGTAAACATAACAATTATTAATTTAAAAATATAACAATTATTAATTTAAATATATAATACAATATTATAAATCACACTTTTTCACACTTTTAACCTCAGCCTATTTTCGCTGACATTCGCTGCAATCCCTGATCATCGGTGCTGGACCGTCAATATGCGTTCGCATCCACGGCCGATTGTAATGTTCGAGGCAGCGACGATATGTCTGAACCTCCGGATCCGTCTTGATATGCTCCGGAAGCTTGTCCCACAAATGCTCTACGAAATATCCGCACTTTTGCAGTAAAACAATCTTCGGAATATATTGTAACTGTTCGGCACTTAAACTGAGAATGTCGGAAGCACTTGATAGTATTACAAACATCTTGAATGAAGAGAGCGTGCGCTCGCCAGTGGTACTATGGCCCGGCAGCGGCATCGGTCCTCATTATATATCCCCGATCAACCCTTTGTTCGTCGACGTACGAACGAGAAAAATTTAGATGACGTAAATTTTCGGCGCTTGTTTTGTTTATAAATTCCTGCAGCCGCTGGTTATCGGCGCTGGTATTTCTTCCTAAGATAAACAATAAAGAACCGCCGCTTATTGGGGAGGTACCGCGAGGGTGATATACAATCCCATGCAAAAACATGTCGCAAGCGGTGAGATTGCAGGCAGCGAGGTCGCAAGCGGCGAGGTTGCAGGCAGCGAGGTCGCAAGCGGCGACACGTTCGCCCTGAAACTTTACCCGCTGATATTTCTTAGAAATATATGTATAGATCATGTATCAACCCCCTTGATTGTCGGCGTATGCCAAGCGGTGACCCTTCTTAAAATTTGATTATCTTAGATTTTCAGAGAACTGATTGTCGGCGCATGCCAAGCGGTGGCCCTTCTTAAAATTTGATTATATTTTTTAGAAATATACAGATAACGTATGAGGAGAAGAAACGCAACCCCACCCCCTTCCACTGATTGTCGGCGCTCGGCTTGGATTTTGCGGCAGCCATTCGCAGAATTTTTATCTTATCTTGTTTATGAAAACTTTGATACCGCTCAAAGACGCCGCTTATCTTATCTTATCTTGTTTATGAACATATCAGGTAACATGATCCCCTTATCTTATCTTGTTTATAAATATATCAGGTAACATGATCCCCTTATCTTATCTTGTTTATAAATATATCAGGTAACATGATCCCCTTATCAGGTTATCTGATATGTTTATAAACAAAAGATAAGCTTATCTACTGATAAGACCCCCTCCCCCGCGTGACGTCACCCCCCTCGCCGCCGATTCCCCCCCCGCCCCGCACCCCCCTCATTGCCCCTGAGTTAGAACTCTCATAGTATCTCTACTAATAAACAGACAAATAAGTAGGAAAGGAAAGCAAATGGTACTACTGTTTGTGGACCTGAGAGCAGCGTTTGATTCGGTGGACAGAGTGAAGTTGATGGCGGCGTTAAGAGGGAGGGGGGTGAAGAAAGAGACGGTGAGGAGGTGCGAGGAAGTGCTAGGAGAGATAGGGTTCAGGGTTAGAATAGGGGAGGAGGTGGGGGAGAAGTTTTGGACGGGGAGGGGGGTGAGACAGGGATGCCCACTTTAGCTTGTGTATTTATATATAAACCCGTGTGGAAATTTACCTGATAAAACCTGGTTTGGTTCTAGTGTCTGTCTAGTTTATCTGATATAGTTTATCTGGACAGATGCTAGACAGAATCTATGTAAATATTTCATGTGTAAATATTCACGATTTTAATCTTATAGATTCTGGACAGTTTTTACTCTTTAGTATTATAATCTCCGGAATAGCCAGTAGTTATCTTGGTTTTCTTAATATACAATACACTTAAAATTGCGCGAATATATTCGTACGCAGCATAACCTCGGATTCATGTGATATGTTATTATCTTTGACCTTCTATTTGTGTGCAGCATCCTTGACAAATCTTTTTAAGTACTTTTATTAGAAGTGTTTAATCAATTAATATTTATTACTGCAAGTGTTTAATCAATTAATATTTATTACTGCAAGTGTTTAGTCAATTAATATTTATTACTTCAAATCTGCAGAAAAATGAATAACCAAAAGTTGAATGACTGATGATGAATTCTTGTTAAATTCAAACGAGGCATCCCAGCCAGAAATGATTTGTCGAATCGACGTCGATTTGACGTCGATGATACTGATCGATCGACGGTCGAAATTTGTAGTCGATTTGACTTAAAAATGGGCTTAAATTTCAACCAGTTATTGACAAGTCGATTTGACGTCAATTTGACGTCGATATTTGTGTATAAGCAGCAATTATTTTTTTATACTGTATTTTACAATTTACCTAATTTATGTATAATAACTATTTGAGAAATATTTTCTTATCAAAGTAATATCAAAAACTTTAAATTTCGATATAACGCGCCTAACATCCATGTACGCCCGCCAGGTACGCATCTCATAGTCCATCTATATTTAAAATATTTTTTGTTTTTTATCTTTTCTAAAATAAAGCGCATCATGAGAAAGAAAATGACTGATTTAAGAAATATACTGAAATAAGATAGAAACATGCAAACATAATATATATATATATATTAAACTAAAAAAGAAAAAAACATTATAAAAGAAAGTTAATGAATAACTTCTCACAAATTTCAAGTTTATTATTATGCTGTTTATTATAAATATATATGTGTAAACATAAAACTAAACATAAACTATATTGAACATGTAAACTGTAAACATAACTGCTGAAACTGTGAATAAAATGTGAATAAATAAAATATCAATGCATGTTTGCCAAACAAAATAAAATATGGATAAATGCTTATGAGGATAAGTGCTCATCTGTTTCTTTAAACTTTTTATCACGTCTTCCGTAACTTCCATCATCTTGTTTTCTATATGGAACATTCTTTAACCATTGTCCTGCATATAATGATAAATCCGCAACAGATACATTGGGTCTCTTGTCATGAATTGCACCTAGAAATGAAATAATGTCTTGAGTAAAATTATTAGACACAAGTAAGAAATATTTGAGGGAAAAGTATCTTACTCCTGTTATAAAAAACACATATAAATAAAATTTATAAGGCAATATGTGTATTTACCTATAATCACTTCCCACAATAACTTATTTAAATCACAACTAAAATAAAAAATCACAAAGCAAAATAGAAAAATACTTACTAAATTACAAAAATTTTCATTATTCTTAAGGTATTCCTCAGAAAGTTTTACTTGTTCGTCATTTTTTAAAGGATATGATGGCATGTTATCAGGACGAATAATATGCTTTTTCATTTGGCATGAGAAAACGTGAAAGTCTATAATGAAAGCTCAAAATTCTGTCTAATTTCAAATTTATTTCCTGTCTCTCAACTGCCGCTTTCTTCTTTATTTCTTGAACTTCTTTCAACAAGAAATTTAGAAGAGCTGTATTATTTAAGAAAAAGAAAATAGTAAATGATAAACTATAACTATGAAAATAGTAATGATAATCATAATTGTTGATCTGTTTGCCTTATTAAGTAAGACATTTTTGAAAATTTTAATTTGCTTTATCACAAAATGATTTTTGAAGAGTTTTGCTTAAATAGCAATTAGATTATTATATACAATATACAATAGATAAAATTAGGAACTATAAATTTTTGCCACAAAAAACTTTAATAAAATAACTAACAAGGCACATGTCTGAAACCGATTTAATCAATTAATCATGTAACGGTTCACCTTTCCCGACGCCGCGGATCGGCTCGCCGGTTCCAGGATTCGGGAGGAAGGGGGAGATTCAGACTCGCTTATTCCTTATTAACAATGCTTTGGTTTATTCAAAAAGAAACAAATAAACAAAATATTTGTTGGCATAAGGCCTAAATAGAGAAACTTATTGACTACTCGGTATAAACAAAAATGTTTGTTGGCATAAAGCCTTAAATGGAGAAACTTATTGACTACTCGGTATAAACAAAAATGTTTGTTGGCATAAAGCCTTAAATGGAGAAACTTATTGACTACTCGGTATAAACAAAAATGCGGAGGCGTATAGCCTGTAGCGGTGTCCGGAAAAGATTTACAAATTACCCGGTATAACTTAGAGATACGGTGTACGGAGGTGTATAGCCTATAGCAGGAAGAAACCAGAAACCGGGAAACCCGGCGTAATGACGAGAAACCCGTCACCCGGTGTATAGCAGGAAGAGACCGGAAACCGGGAAACCCGGCGTAACAACGAGAAACCCGCTGCCCGGCGTGTAGCAGGAAGAGACCGGAAACCGGGAAACCCGGCGTAACAACGAGAAGCCCGTTGCCCGGCGTGTAGCAGGAAGAGACCGGAAACCGGAAAACCCGGCGTAACAACGAGAAACCCGTTGCCCGGCGTGTAGCAGGAAGAGACCGGAAACCGGGAAACCCGGCGTAACAACGAGAAACCCGTTGCCCGGCGTGTAGCAGGAAGAGACCGGAAACCGGGAAACCCGGCGTAACAACGAGAAGCCCGTTGCCCGGCGTGTAGCAGAAAGAGACCGAAAATCGGGAAACCCGGCGTAACAACGAGAAACCCGTTGCCCGGCGTGTAGCAGGAAGAGACCGGAAACCGGGAAACCCGGCGTAACAACGAGAAACCCGTTGCCCGGCGTGTAGCAGGAAGAGACCGGAAACCGGGAAACCCGGCGTAACAACGAGAAACCCGTTGCCCGGCGTGTAGCAGGAAGAGACCGGAAACCGGGAAACCCGGCGTAATGACGAGAAACCCGTCACCCGGTGTATAGCAGGAAGAGACCGGAAACCGGGAAACCCGGCGTAACAACGAGAAACCCGTTGCCCGATACTAAAGGTAGGAGGCCAGAAACCGAGAAACCCGGCGTAACAACGAGAAGCCCGTTGCCTGGCTAGGAGGTCCGGAACAGGACTGGTGCCGGCTCATCCGTCGAGCCGGCTTATATACCCTGCCGGCGGTTCCCCCACTCTACATCGAGGTGGGGGTAATGCCGGCGTCGTAGTGGGGCGCCTCTGGGGGTTGTAGTGGGGCGCCCCTGGGGTAGGGTGACCCGTGTATCAGTTATGTTTTTGTGTTTAGGGGCGCCTTAGGCGCCATAGCCTCAAGTGGCGGGCGAGTGATCGGCCCGCGAGGCGTTAGTAACGGACACGCCGTTACAATCATGACCAAACATTTTCAGATTTTTTGATTGCAATTGATAAATTTGCTTAATATTTACTGTATACATTTTTATATACCATTACTTTGTAACGAAGCACTTTTCCCGACGCCACGGATCGGCTCGCCGGTGCCAGGATTCGGGAAGAGGGGAGACTCAGATTCACAATGACACACGGTTGCTCTGGTAAAAGTAGAGTTTATTCGGAGCCACCTTCCTGTGATTCTCTTGTGATCCAAACCATTATACACAGCATAGTATAATCGAACGAAACGCGACCAGATGATACGGACGCGGACACGACTTATTACTAGAAGTTACAGATAGGAAGATTACGGACGAAACGCGGCCAGATTATACGGACGCGGACACGACTTATACCTAAAGTTTCCAACGCGGACACGCGTACGGGCGCCCTGAGAAGGGCGAGCTCCGTCGGGCGCCGTTGACTTTCGGGTAGGACCCGGTGATCGAGGACGCTCGGCCTGCACGACGAAAACGCTCGTCGGCCGGGGTGACTCACGGACAGGACCCGGTGACCGAGAACGCTCGGCCTGCACGACGAGAACGCTCGTCGGCCGGGGTGATTTACGGACAGGACCCGGTGACCGAGGACGCTCGGCCTGCACGACGAGAACGTTCGTCGGCCGGGGTGATTTCCGGACAGGACCCGGTGACCGAGAACGCTCGGCCTGCACGACGAGAACGCTCGTCGGCCGGGGTGATTTACGGACAGGACCCGGTGACCGAGAACGCTCGGCCTGCACGACGAGAACGCTCGTCGGCCGGGGTGATTTGCGGACAGAACCCGGTGACCGAGAACGCTCGGCCTGCACGACGAGAACGCTCGTCGGTCGGGGTGATTTGCGGACAGAACCCGATGACCGAGAACGCTCGGCCTGCACGACGAGAACGCTCGTCGGCCGGGGTAATTTGGAGTGTGGGAGTTGAGGAGTGATCCCTGAGTACGCTCGAGGGACCAAGGACGGGACTGGTGCCGAAGTCTCGGCTGCGCCGCTCTTTATACCCGTCGGCTACCCCACTCTAAGACTAGCTTGGAGGGGGTCGAGTGACGGGTGGGGGCGAAAAGGCGGATTCCCAACGTGTTCGTGTGGTGGCCCCGAAAGGGGCCGTTTACATGAGCGCGGGCGATTAGTGACGGCTAATCGGGTCGTTACAACTTGAAAAAATTATTTAAAAATGTAATCAAGAGAGAGTTTATAGAAAAAAATTATATATATATATATATGTATAATATTAAATCTATCTACATGTAAATATTTTGTCATTAATTTAAAATAAAACTTATTTATATTAAAATAAAAAAAGAATCAAGTTAAAAGTATTTAAATAAAAAAATTTGATAACACATATTGATCTATAAGAAAAAGTAGAACAAATTACTTCTTAATAACTTACAATTATCGTTAGCAGATTTCGTTGGAGAAAAAAATAATTCACGTCTATAAGACTCCTTAGAACTTTGAGAATGATTGTCGAACTGTAATGAAGATTTCATCAATTTTGTAAGATTTTTCAACTGATTATTAGACAATGATAATTGAGAGGACTCTTGAGAGCTGTAGGATTTTTTTTCCTTATTTTTTGCAAACCGAATGCTACAGGATTTTTGGGAGCTATAGAATTTTTACGCTGATGATCATTAATCATAGATAATTGAGAGCTGTAAGATTTTATAGGACTTTTATGCTGACGACTGCTACATGATGACATCTGAGAATAGAAAGAGTTTGTACAACTTTCAAGTTGATTATTAGACAGTGATACTTGAGAATAAGATTGTTCAGGACTTTTCAAATGAGTGTTAGACAATAATACATGAGAGCTAACAGACTTTCTATAATTTTTCTGTGGAGTTATATTATCTCCACTATCAATATCTTGCATCTTATATGTGACACTTTCAGACGATTCGCACAATTGTGATTCATCATGATCTTTATCAAAGTTTGTTAGCATAAATTTTTTTTTTAATTTTTATCAGACAATTGCTTTTCAAAAAAATCTGTAGACCGCTGTTTAGACTGTTCTAAGTTAAGTTCCTCCGAGGATTTGTTATTTAAATATTCCTTCCGTTTGTGCTGTGTCATCTTCGATTTAACTCTTTTCATCAGTTTCTCATCTTCGTCAGCTCTACATTTGGTTGATTTTAATGATGATTCTGACTTATTGTTAGAAAGCTGGACTGGAAATGGAGATTTAACAAATTGTTTTTTTATTGTAGAAGGTAAACAATCATTTTCATCTTCTGTACTTGAGTATATAGTAGGCCGGATCTTGCGATATTTATTCTTCTGAGATTTGTTATTAAATGAGAAATTCTGTTTTCTTTTCTTTTTTCGACAACCTCTACCCAATTCATGCTCAGATTGATAAGTAGATGATGCCTCATATCCTTTGGCTGCATTGCGAGCAGATAAAATATTATCTGTAAAATAAATGATTTATATACTGTAAAATATAGTTTATAATAAATAATAAGACAAGAAAAAATAAGAAAGAACAAATTATAACATACTGTAAAATTTCTTAACTTGCACTTGCTCTGTTCTCCATGATGAATCTGGATTTTTGTCCTTTTTTACAGCATTACAGACCATGGATGACTTTGGAGGCCACAATATCATTAACGTTTTCTCATTATAATCATTATTGTTGTTGAAGTCAATTAACCATTTAATGTGTCCAACTTTATATTCAATTTCATCATTGTCACTGTCTTCATTATTAGTTTTTAAGAATTTTACAACAACAAACTGAAAGTAAATTTTTATTTTTTGAATTGTAATTGATAAAAGCAAATCTACAAAAATTAAGAAAAAATGCAACTGTAAAACAACTTACTAATTGCAAAAAAAAGAAGCTGCAGATTATTACATAAGTTTGAAAATTTTTGATATAATTTGTTTGACTTGTAGAATGCTCGGAATTAGTTGCTCTTTTCGAGCCGATTTCGCGAGCGACGGGGCGGGTTTCCCCACTACCGTCGAGGCTCGACGGCGGAGTCGTCGTCACTCCGGGCAACGCTATATCTCAGGAGCGTCGCTAAACATGTTAAGTTGTGCCTTCCGCCAAATCGTCATTATTATTACATAATTTATATTTTTGTTAAATAATAACTGAATATTAACATTTTTATTATTAATGTAATTATAAATGTAATCTATATTGTTCATAGATACATGTATATATATTGTATACGTATATATGTTATAGATTACATTTATAATTATATTAATAATAGAAATAATATAGATATTAAAAATAATATTTAATAATTATAATCTTACACAACAATAATTTTCCACATCACCCGTGAGGTACTATTGCAGATGCGTTTTTTTTATAGTGGTTTCCCCAGTAGGCCTATTCCACTGAAAATAATAAAAAGTGCGGTGGCTTGGCAGGAAAACAATAGGGTCACTATTTATATTTCGGGAATTGGCAACATTGATGTCATGTGAGTCCATCTGACGGTTCCATCGTAAAGTTTGACATTTTTGACGATATACGTACTGAGAACATTTTGTCATACGGACGCTATTTGTTTATTTTATATTTAGTTGAAAGTTTCGTCTCGGCAAAAAATGGAACTGAATCGTGAACATTTTCGTGCAATGATTTTTTACGACTTTCGACGTGGATTATCACAACAAGAGTGCGTCAATCAATTTAATTTGACTTTTGGCGATGAAGCTCTATCAAAAACCACTGTGTATCGCTGGTATAGTGAATTCAATCGTGGTCGTAGTTCGCTGTCCGACGAGTTTCGTGAAGGTCGTCCAAAATCGACTGTAGTACCAGAAAACATCGATGCTGTACACGAAATGATTAAGCAAGATCATCATGTAACCTATTGTGAGATTGAGGCATCCCTAAGCATTAGTTCCACCAGCATATATGCGATTTTACATGAACACTTAGCTGTGCGAAAGTTATGTTCGCGTTGGATCCCACATAATTTGACAATCGCTCAAAAAAAGGCTCGTGTCGATTGGTGCAAAGAAATGCTTAAGAAATACAATCGCGGTGCTTCAAAAGACGTTTATAAAATCGTGACAGGTGACGAATCATGGATATATTCGTATGAGCCCGAAAGTAAGCAGCAGTCGACTGTATGGGTGTTCCAAGATGAACCAAATCCAACAAAAGTTTTCGCGCACGAAGCACTTCAAAGAAAATGGTGGCCTGTTTCTTCGGAAAAACTGGTCATATTGCAACAGTGCCTCTAGAGGATCGTAGAACAGTAAATTCTGAGTGGTACACAACCATCTGTTTGCCAGAAATCTTCAGTGAAATAAGGAAAACAAACAAGAGACGTCGGATTGTTCTTCATCATGACAATGCGAGCTCTCACACATCGGCTCAAACAAGAGACTATTTGAGCACTCGAAACATCGAATTGATGGGTCATCCGCCGTACAGCCCTGATTTGGCACCCAATGATTTCTTTTTGTTCCCATCCGTGAAGAATAAACTGCGTGGTCAACGATTTTCATCGCCCGAAGAAGCTATTGAAGCGTTCAAAAATCATGTTTTGGAGATACCTCATTCGGAATGGAATAAATGCTTTGAAAATTGGTTTAAGCGCATGCAAAAGTGTATCGATCATCGTGGCGAGTACTTTGAAAAACAATAAAAATATATTCGCAGCTTAACTATTTGTTTTTGTTCCTATTCCCGAAATATAAATAGTGACTCTCGTATTATGAAAAAATAGAAAGAAAATAATTAAAAAATAAGAATTTTATTTAGATCTTCTGGGTCGTTTACACGATTCTACTAGGGATGAGATATCCACAGAAATTTTAGAAGAATTAATTCGCATCAGCGAGGATAATGATGCGTCGTTTAAGGAGGAACGTTTTTCTGTTTTAATTATTTTCATTTTGGAAAAAGAACATTTGCATAAATATGTGGACCCAAACATGGAGAAAATTTGAAGACCAAAATTTCTAAGATGTGGATAACATGACACATCTAATAATTTGAAGAATTCGATTCCTTTTTCTAATCGCGCCTTTAAAGAAAGATTGCACTGCAAATCGCAAAATTCTGCTTGAAATTCTAGACTTTGTTTCTCGATTTGCACTGTGAGAGGATTCTCGAAAAGTATTAAATTTTTTCGTAGCATTTCAAAATCTCTGAAACGCGTATCAAATTGATCGATTAACGATTCGATAATATAAATGTGTTTAAAAAAATTACAGTTTTTGCCGTGTTTTTCAAAGAGAATCTGGCATGAAGGGCAAAAATGCAAATAATCATTTTGTAAATGATTTTTAAATAATAGTAGTTTCCTGCGAAAAGAATCGACATGACTAACTAATTGTGAAATAATTTGATCGGTCTTATGCAGCTTTAAATTTAAAATATTCAAGTGGTTTGTCATGTCGGTTATTAGAGTAGGTTCGCAAAGCGAGTTACAATCTTCGAAAAAAAATTTAAATTCTTCACATTTTGCTGAACATTGTTCTTGTAAGAAAAGGAAGATCTCTTTTCTTAATGCAAAGAACTTTTCTAAACATTTTCCTGCACTGAGCCACCGAACTTCGCAATGCAGAGGCACATCTGTATATGTTGCGTTATATTCCTCAAGAAAGAGTTGAAATTTCCGATGAGATAGGAATTTATGACCGCCTTTAATTGTATTATCAATTTTTGTGACGGTTTGCATGGCATTGCATAATTTCACAACTTTCCCACATAACGCTTCTTGATGTATAATACAATGTATAACAGGGATATTTAAATTTCGCTGCTTTATCTATTAAGATCCTATTATTTAGATTAGATCATACTAATCGGATGACCGAAGAATCCATTTTTGGAACTATCATGTGCATGCATTGTTAAATTGCATTTGGAACTATCATTGCTTTTGCGCCATCCGTTACGATAGCTGAACATTTAGAAAAATCTATATTAAATTTATCAAGGGTTTGGCTAACAGCTTTGAAAATATCAACGCCTGTCGTTCTATTATGTAATTGGATAAAATCTAAGAGCTCCTCGACACATGAAAAATCGTTTTGCACGACTCAAACAAAAATGCTCAATTGACTTATATACCGATTATCGGTGCTCTCATCAAGGCATAATGAAAAATAGGAACAAGATTTTAATAAAAATTTTAATTTTTGCTCTAAAAAAGAAGCTATATCGTTTACGCGGAATTTTACTGTTTTATCACTTAAAGTAATGGCAGCAGCTTCCTCAAGAGTCAAAGAATTTCCAAACAATTCTACTGCTGCGATGAGACATTCCTTTATAAATTTTCCTTCGCTAAACGATTTCGAATTTTTTGCGATTAAATTTGAAATCGCATACGACGCTGTCACAGCTTTTACTGAAGGTGTAGTATTTTCCGTATAATCCTTGGAACTACAACCTTCTTGATAAACTAATTTTAAACCTTCAATTAAATTATGTTTCTCCTCGTCCACATATTGCGAATATTCATTAAAGTGTTTAACTTTATAATGTCTCTGAAGATTAAATTTTTTTATAACATTTGGTTGATAACCACATAGAAGACAGGTGGTTTTATTATAAATGGAAGCGAAAAACATTTCCTCCCATGTCTTATCAAAATTTGGCACATACCTTTGCTGACTTTGCTCCATTCTTGTAATAAACTAATTGTCGAGGCCCAGAAAAAATCCAGAGAAAATCTTGTCTTTTAAATCGCCCTTTAAATATGACTTCCACGGAAGCGTCTCGCTGAGTGAGACTCGCTGAGCTGCTGGTAAAAGATTGTCGAAAAACAAATGAAGAGATAATTGTTTGTCTCGAATTCTTCAAATTATTAGATGTGTCATGTTATACACATCTTAGAAATTTCGGTCTTCGAATTTTCTCCATGTTTGGGTCCACATATTTATGCGAATGTTAAATCGCAGTTAAATCGTGCAGTTAAATCGCTTAGTACGAAATTTCCGAGAGCAAAGTTAACTGGATGTTGGTTTCATTTTAATTAGGTATGCACAAGCTCTTAAAGACTACCACGCAGTACATAATGTATTTATAAAGAAAATGAATCAAAAAGTTCTGAAGTACTTTTTAATATATAATTAGTTTTTAATATCAGAATTATTCATGTGTGCTTATTGTTAGATGAAAATTGGTGCTGATTGACTGACATTACACTCAATAATTACTCGTTTAATAAGTGTTGTAGATAAAAATAATTCAGAATAATTCATTTTTAACTTATTTTTTAACAAATATTACATATAACAAAATATATATAATTTTTACAAATATTACTTATTGTTAAATTGCATTACTTGAATTTAAACCACATTGTTTGTATTCTAGGCCATACTGCGTAAATGGCGAAAACTACATTCTTCAAATGCTCCAAAAACGGTACTTTCTATGACAATGGCATTATCTTTATTGCCACCAGAAATGTTTCACGAAGCGTTATTTATTATACAAACTGAAACTGATTCAATTTCTTCTGAATATCCAATTATTTTACAATTCACATCTTACTTGAGACTTACCTGGTCAAATATGGCATCAAAAATTAGTACTTATAATTGCCCTGTACGTACAAACAACATAGTAGAAAGTTTTCATAATACTGCAGTTCAAAAACTAGGCAAAAGAAATATTAACATTTGGACATTTTTAGGTAAGATTTACGATAATGTTTTTCTTAAATGTATTACAAATGTACAATATTACATATATTCTTATTAAATTTATTACAAATATTTATAATTGTATATCATTTTTCAACTTTCATGGTTATTAATAAAAATTAATATACATATAAAAGGCAATAAGAGCTAATTAAGTTCTGTTATTAATATTTATTTGTGGAAAAAAAAAATTTTTTAACATAAAATATTAGACAAAAAAGTTCGAACGTTTTGGTTACCTTTTTCAACCTTCTTCAGCGCATCATTTAAAATTAAAGATTAATAGAAATTAACAATAAATTATTCATAACTGTCAATATACTAAAACTATACAGAAACAGAGTTATTCGCATAAAAATACATCAAGATATTATTTTTATAAAAAACGAAATCAACGCATTTTTTAAAAGCATGAGGATTTTTATATATTCTATTCATCGAATCATCATTTAATGTAATTGTCGCGAAACAGATCTCTCGCTAATTGTTCGGTTAGGAGGTCGGTTGCGAATCTCGATAATAGCAATTGTTAATATGTCTATAAAATCATTATATACGAAAAATTAACATTGAAAGATAAGTAAATTAATAAAAATAGACTTACAATTAAATCGAGTAAGATGTTATATTGTGACGTGAAGGCTTTCAGATGTTGATTGCTCGAGGTTACAATAACGAATGATTTTTATTTCTCAGAGAGACGGCCACATAACGGAGAAAATAGTTAGTTGTTTATGTTTTTTAACTTTCATATCTTAGGTAGTCTATGTATTATATCGTCATAAATTACTGGCAAGCCATCAATATCTGTTTTTAAATTAAGACTGTTATTTTACTTTTTATAAATATCATCTCTGAAATCAATCTTTTGTTATATTGTGATTCTTTGTCAAGTATTTCTACATCGTCCCAACTAAATTCATGATTATGTTTTAATCTATGGATGGATCTATCAGTGATTACAGATTTTTTTACGTTTCTATGTATATTAGATCGATGTTCTGATATTCTAGTAGATAATTTCCTACTAGTCTGACCAACATACAATGCATTACAATCTTTACAGTCTATCTTATATATAACATTGGTATTTGAACACTTAGGAATAGGATCTTTATGTACTTTAATATATTTATTCAATTTGTTAAGACTATAAAAAGAGTTTAACATTCATATCTTTAATGATGTTTCTATATTGTTCAGTGAGTGTCGGTAAGAATGGGATGCAGAAATACGAGACCTTTAAATTTTGGTCATTCTTGTTTGTAAGACTATTCCGTTGTTCTATTAAATGTTTTAGTCTTTGGTTCATTGTGTCAAAAATCAATTTCAGAGGATAGTTATTTTTGAGTAATATTTTGATTACTAACTCTAAATTTTCTTTGTGAAATTCTGGGTTTGATAATAAGAAGGCTCGATCTACCAACTCCATTATCGTACCTCGTTTTTGACTCATAGGGTGTTGAGAAAGGAAGTTCAGATATCTACCAGAAAACGTTTTTTTATGATACCAATCATATATGATGTTGTTATTTTTTAATATCAATGTTAGGTCGAGAAAATTATTTTATTATTATCTTGAATTTCAAGAGTAAACTAGATTCTATTGTAAAAAGAATTAAATAAATTTAATGTGTGATCTATGGAATCCGATGGAGCAGCCATTATTATATCATCCACGTATCTAATGTATATGGGTGGACAAAACTTTAGTAGTTGAAGAGCTTTATTTTCTAAATCTTTCAGTACAATATCAGCTATGATAGGAGATAAAGGAGAACCCATTGGTGTGCCGAAGGATTGTCGATAAAAAACATTGTTAAATGTAAAATACGTAGAATTTAATACGAGGCTTACTTCAATTAAAAATTCCGACTTAGGGAGATTGCAATTATTTTCAATATATTGCCATCTATTGGAAACACTTTCGAGAGCTAAATCGATAGGTACGTTAGTGAAAAGCGAAATAACATCAAGAGATAATAATTTGTAGTTATTATGGATGTAAATATCTGAAATTCTGTTAACCATTTCGAAACTATTTTCTATGTGGCTATTACAGACAGGGAAACAATTGTTCATAATTTGATGTAAGTAAAGTGCTAACTGATATAAAGAAGTATTTATAGAAGATACAATTAGTCTATACGGACAATTTTCTTTGTGGATTTTAGGTAAACCGTAAGCTCTTGGTAATGTTCCCTCGCTAAATGACAATGAACGATATGTCTGTACCGAAATGTAATTGTTATTTTTCCATCTAGTAAGTAAATCATGGAGGTTTGAGATTAATTTTCTAATCGGATCCTTGTTTAAAACTAAATAAGTTTCATCATCGCTAAACATGTCTTCAATCCTTTCAATGTATTTATCTCTATCTAAAGCCACAGTTATATTACCCTTATCTGCTCTTGTTAGTATTAGATTATCATTTTCTTTAAGGAAATTATATGTAATATTATTTAAATATATTAATTTTCTGATAGTTTCGCTTTTAGGATACGAATATGTACCAATCGATTTAAGTATGTTATTAGATCTTTTAATGATGGTCTTGCGATCAACGACTGGATTTTTTTTCAGATTATTTTCGATATTTTTGATACCAACATTAAAATGTTACCAACATCATATTTTTGATATCAACATCTGAAAGCCTTTACGTCACAATATAACATCTTACTCGATTTAATTGTAAGTCTATTTTTATTAATTTACTTATCTTTCAATGTTAATTTTTCGTATATAATGATTTTATAGACATATTAACAATTGCTATTATCGAGATTCGCAACCGACCTCCTAACCGAACAATTAGCGAGAGATCTGTTTCGCGACAATTACATTAAATGACGATTCGAGGAATAGAATATATAAAAATCCTCATGCTTTTAAAAAATGCGTTGATTTCGTTTTTTATAAAAATAATATCTTGACGTATTTTTATGCGAATAACTGTTTCTGTATAGTTTTAGTATATTGACAGTTATGAATAATTTATTGTTAATTTCTATTAATCTTTAATTTTAAATGATGCGCTGAAGAAGGTTGAAAAAGGCAACCAAAACGTTCAAACTTTTTTGTCTAATATTTTATGTTAAAAAATTTTTTTTTCCACAAATAAATATTAATAACAGAACTTAATTAGCTCTTATTGCCTTTTATATGTATATTAATTTTTAAAGAGCTGTTACAAATTATAATAAAAATTATTTAATACATTTTACTTCACATATTAATTTTTATTACTTCTTTTTTTAGAAAAGTTATCGAATTTGATCACTGATCAAGAACTGGATTTTCGACGTTTAAAAAATGGTATTAGATCTCGGCGAAACCGCTCACGGGCAAATAGAGAGCGCGATACTAAAATTTTTAACGCACAACAGGACTTAGTTAATAAAAGGTATAACTTCGTAATCAACATTTGAGTAAAAAGATTATAATTTAAAAGTTATATTAAAGCTTAAAATTTTTCCAGATTACCACTAAAAGATTTCTTGTTGATGTTTTCTACGAATATTGACATATTTCAAATGGAACAAATGCCATTATTAGAAGGTAAATAAATAAAACATGTAGTTATTTGCAGATAATTTGGACACATTTCAAACAGGTAAATATACATATAAACGTCATTACATATAAATGTCAACGTTAGTGATTGTTACGTCCAGACTCAAGAAAGGAAGAGTCAGAGGAAGGACGTAATTACTGATTTTGTCGAACGACACCGAACGGTGCGTCTATTCGACCCGAACGAACGTGCAAAGGCCCAAATAGGTCAACGACCGAACAGGTTGTTATTACTCTATTTTAAAAGACTGTTCGTTGGAGGTCCCTTTTTGGCAAGAGAATTTAATCTCTTTTGCTCGGGATGGGACCTTGTGCGACTTCTGGTTTGGGAAGGAATGAGAGTGGGATTTTTTATTCAATTAATTATATAGAGTTAAATTCATAATTAAAGATTAGATTTATTTTTATCATACCAAGAAGGAAAAAATTTTATACATAAGAAATATTAAATTTACAAATCTTAATTCTACACAAAACGTACATAAAGGTGCGTGTAAGTTTGTGTGTGTGTGATTTGCGAGTGATACATGAGTACGGAGGTCTTCAATCGGGATAATAAGGGAGAGAGTAAATGTAAAAAGGTGTTAATATCCCGATTGGATATTACAATAAGAGCTTAATAATAATAATAATAATAATAATAATAATAATAATAATAATAATAATTGTTGAAGATTCGTTCTTCGGATCGAATCCTCGAGGACGATCGAATTTTCTAGAATGTTTTTTGTTAAATTCCTTAGTGTTTACGCCAAGGAAACACGTGAAACCAACGTGTACACTCGCCGCTAATTGGCGTGTGTACATCGCCTGATTTTCCGATGGTCCAATCGAGGACCCCGATCGGCTGCCGCCCTACGCGAGCTCCGAAATTCGCGCAGCCCTCGAGTCAGTCCTCGAGAGAGCGAGCGCCGATAAACATAAGTCTAGGTACGCGACGAACTTGTAGAAAGTGAATAAACTAAATTAAACCGTTTCAAAACGCGTACAATTATTTGATCACGTTAACCCGGCATCCTACAACGTTAAATCTGATACATATAAATTTGGTCCTTCGAGCCGGATATTAAAAACCGATCGAGTGATAGTGAAATCGCGAAAAGAACGGGCTCCTTCGTTTCGTACCTTATTCGAACAATTGACAATTTCTGCCTCGTGTGCCTATATCGGAGCAGTAAATTTAAAAACGCAGTGATCCGCGGCAAGAGAAATACGCTAATTACGCGTTCTCGTTTAGAGTAGAAAAACTCCGTGTGCGGGAGTGAGACCGCGCTACAAGACAACAAGCCGTCGCGCGCGCTCCGAAACAGTCTATCTCTCTCTCTCTCCCGCGCTCTCTCCAAGACGTGAAGAGCGAGAGAGACAGTATCACGCCGCGCGCTCCGAGGCTCTCTCGCTCGCTCTCTCTCTCTCTAGCTGCGGCTCTCTCGGCCGCGCGCCTGCCGTCGCTCCGGCCTAAGCCGCGGCGCTCCGGCCACGTGACGGTCACGCGCCCTCACGTACCCGGTGTACATCGAATTCTGCATTTGAGTAGACAGAATTTCGACGTTGAAGTGTCACTTGCAGTGCAAGCGCCGCTATCACGCGCTTTGCAATCTTGCATTAGGACGGCAGTTAAACGCCGTTCGAGATTAGTGACTGCACGTGTACTCCGCTACTCGCGCTCAGTGACTCTCAACTCCGGCGCCGCTATCACGCGCCAGTGATTTTTAATTGAGTGCGGTGAACATACGCGAGTTATCCGCAAGCGCCGCAAGCACGCGCTTTGCGTTACGGTATTTGCAGTGACTCTCAATGATTAATCGTGACTCTACTGATTAACAGTGACTCTCAGTGAACGTGCGCCGCTATCACGCGCACCGCACCGGTGAATCTTAACCAGTGCATTTTTCTCACTGACTTTTGACTCTCGCAGACCGAAGTGTAAACGACCGCGAACGCCGCTATCACGCGTACGCGTCGTGCATCTCTCTGTGACTCTCTCGATCATCTTGGTGATTTTCGACGTTTCTAAACATTTTAAAAGGTGCGCGACTCGCTATTTTGACGCCGCTATCACGCGTCCGCCGTCGTGCATCACTCTGTGCCTCTCTCGATTATCTTGTTGATTTTCGACGTTTCTAAACATTTAAAAAGGTGCGCGACTCGCTATTTCGACGCCGCTATCACGCGTCCGCGTCGTGCATATCTCTTGACTCTCTCGATCATCCCGGTGATTTTCGACGTTTCTAAGATTTAAAAAACCACGCGATTTGCAATTTCGACGCCGCTATCACGCGCCACGCAATCGCTTCGTCTGAGAAAGACAGCCGATAACGGCTTAACGAGACGGTGCGCTAGCTCGCGCTCGGACTCTCTCTCTCTCTCTCTCTCTCTCGCGCGTCAATCAGCGGGCGCTTCAAGTCCGCGCGCGCGCTTGAAGATTTCGCTTCAGTAGCGAATAATCGATAAACGATTCAACAATCCGGCATCGATAATCATGTCGACTGTCGTGAGTGACCTGCTCATCGAGCAGGGAGCTTGTATTGACGAGATCAAACGAGATCTCGTCAACTTCAAGAAGCTGGCCAAATCCAACGTGACACTCGCCAAGACGCGAAGTAGGCTTGCCAAGTTGGAGGAGCACTGGGCCGCCTGCCGCGGCCTTCATGTCAAACTGCTTCAAAAGACGACCACGGAGCAGCAAGCGACCTTGCCGTATTTCACTCTGGAAGAGTTCCTGAGAGCTGAGGATGTCTACATCGACACGGCCGATCTGCTGCAAGATACGATAAGTCGATTATCTCCTAAAACAATTCCGTTTACCGATCGTAGTTCCGATTCCTCCGTTCGCGAAACAAATAATCATTGCTTCCAATTGCCACGCATCGCGCTGCCAAAGGTTTCTGGGAAATTAACCGATTGGGAAAATTTCCGAAACATTTTTGAATCTCTCGTAGTAACTAACGACGCTCTTTCAAATTCTCAAAAATTTCATTACTTAAAAACGAGCGTAACGGGAGACGCTTCCTTACTGATCAATAATTTAAAAATTTCCGATGCGAATTACGAATCTGCCTGGCAATTGTTAACCAATGAATACGACGATAAGCAAGCGTTAATCTATGCTCATTTACACGCGTTTATTAGCCTTCCGGTAATGAAAAGCGAGATTGTCAGCGATTTGCGAAAATTGCGCGACACAGTGTCTGCATTGTTAGCCGCGTTAAAAAATCTCGATCGTCCCGTAGAACAATGGGACGACATTCTTGTTTATACAATAACGCAAAAGTTTAGCGCGAGAACACGTACCGAATGGAATTTAAGGCGAATCAAACGAAATGAGCCTTCTTCTTATCAGGAGCTTAATGAGTTTTTAACTCTCCGTATACGCGGATTGTCGGACTTTGCCGATTCAAGCAAGGACTCCGGTTTTTCGAAAAATGATAAACCACGTTTAACAGTAAACAACGTGACTGTCTTTAAATGTATTTGTTGCTCCGGTGAGCATCACGTTTCGAAATGCGAAGACTACGCGAAGAAATCAGCTTCACAGCGCTTTGCTCTCGCGCGCCAGCATAAACTCTGCTTTAACTGCTTAAAGTCCGGACATTTCCCGTCGAAATGCCCGAGCAAATATCGGTGCAGACAATGTCGTCGCTCGCATCACACATTGCTGCATTCAGCGGCAAATCAAAATGCCTCCGATAACTTGGCCAGTTCCGAGGCTACTATCTCCGAATCAGCGTCACAAGCCGCATCTAATGCGACTACTAATCAAACGGTCAATACGATTGCGGCCGTCCAGATAGTACCCCCCTCGCTTCAGGAACATCCAAATGTCCTTTTGGCGACCGCATGGGTCGACCTCCACACCGGGGAGGGTCGCTGCTTAAAGGTTCGCGCGTTGTTGGATCAAGGATCCACTTTTAGCTTTATATCAGAATCGCTCTCACAGGCGTTGCGCACTAAACGGCAACGAGCCGATTTACAAATTAAATGCTTCGGCGAAAAATACACGGGTACTGCGAAATCGCGCGTAAAGCTACAGTTAACCCCGTGTGCTCAAGCCGATCCGAGCTTTCCTCTGACGGCTTACATTTTTCAACGCATTACTTCATACGCTGCCTCGCGGATTCAGCCCTTCGATGCGTGGCCTCATTTACAGGGTCTATCTTTTGCTGACCCTGATCCTTCCAGTCAACATCAAATTCATTTGTTGATCGGTGCTGACCTTTACGGCTCGCTTCTGAAGCGCGATGTCCGTCAAGGTCCTATTGGAACTCCGACAGCGCAATTGACCGCTCTCGGTTGGATCCTTTCCGGCCCCACAAATAGTAGGCCGACTACTACTGCTCAAGCATCTGTATTAAACTGCGTGTTGGAACAAAGCACGCACTCTCTTCTCCAGAAGTTCTGGGAAGATGAGGAGATCTCGCGGCCTGTCCCCCTCACGGAGGAGGAGGAGAGGTGCGAGGCTCATTTCATCGCCAACCACTATCGTACCCCTCAGGGACGCTATGCGGTTCGATTGCCCTTCAGGCATGATTTCCCGATAAAAATCGGTGATTCTTTGCACATTGCAACCTCGCTTTATAATAAAATGGAAGGAAAGCTACGGCTTCGTCCTGAACTTCACGCGCAGTACAACGAGTTCTTACGAGAGTACAATTCGCTCGGTCACATGAGGAAGGTGGAATTATCTGACCGCTCCGAGTTCGAGCCGGTATATATTCCTCATCATCCCGTTTTGCGCGACTCGAGTTGCACTACGAAATTGCGCGTTGTCTTCAACGCTTCGTGCAAAACGAGCAATAAGACTTCGCTTAACGATCACTTACTGATCGGTCAGAGACTGCAGCAAGACCTCTCCGCTATATTATTGCGCTGGCGTCAATGGCAATTTGTTTACACGGCGGACATTGCTCAAATGTTCCGCCAAATTTTCGTGCATCCGTCTGACGCGGATTTTCAAAGAATCTTATGGCGATCGTCGGCCGATGGGCCGATTGAACACTATCGCCTTCTCACTGTAACGTACGGGCTCGCCCCCGCTCCGTACCTCGCAATGAGGGTACTGAAACAGCTTTCTCTAGATGAAGGCGACAACTATCCCGCGGCCGTTCCAATTCTCAGCGAGTCCCTCTACGTGGACGATGCACTCTTTGGAGCGGACGATACGACTTCATTGATAGAAGCTCGTGTCCAACTAGTTGAGATCCTGCGAAAGGGAGGTTTTCAACTACGAAAGTGGGCTTCTAATGCCTCCTCTCTTCTTCAAGGACTTTCGGCTCATCAGCCGGAAGTCACCGATCATTTACTCGTAAAAGAAGATAATCTCAAGGTTCTCGGGCTTTCATGGCTTGCTAAAGAGGACGCGTTCAAATTCGTGATAACTCCGTTGAGATTGGTTACGCATACGAAACGTTCCGTTCTCTCGTTCACGGCAAAATTATACGACCCACTAGGATGGGCTGCTCCGGTTGTTGTAACCGCGAAAATCTTGCTACAAGAATTATGGCTTCTCAAAAGTGATTGGGACTCCCCTCTTCCAGAGGAGTTGCGCGATTGTTGGGAGAGCTACACCAACGATTTAGAATCATTGAACCGCGTCCGAATACCGCGTTGGACCGGTCGACATTCCAATAACCTCGCGTTCGAAATCCACGGGTTTGCCGACGCTTCAAACCGCGCTTACGCGGCGGTCGTTTATATTCGAGTGCTTCCTTCGCCAACGAAGTTTCAAATCACTCTGCTCGCTGCTAAAACAAAGGTCGCGCCGATCAAAACCGTAAGCATCCCGCGCTTGGAACTGAACGCTATCGTCCTCCTCAGCCGGCTAATTAAGTGGACCTTGACATCATTGAAATTACCTCCGATTCCAATATACGGATGGACGGATTCGACCATCGCTCTCGCGTGGCTCCGTCAACATCCATCAAAATGGAGCACCTACGTGGCTAACCGCGTATCCGAGGTGCATACCGGTCTGGATTCCGTTTGTTGGAATCACGTTCCGTCTCGCGATAATCCGGCGGACTGTGCCTCGCGCAGCTTGACCGCCTCCGAGCTCGTGACTCACCCGCTATGGTGGAACGGTCCACGATGGCTTCAGAAACCATCAACTGCGTGGCCGATTCTGAATGTCTCAGCTCCGCTCGACTCTGTCACCGATCAGCAGGTGTCGGTGGAAAGAAGACGGCCTGTGACGCTCCATGTTCAAGAGGCCGAGGGTTGGGAACTCCCATATAGGTTCTCCACTTGGACCAAGCTTGTCCGCGTGACTGCCTATATGAATCGCTTTATTCATCGTGTAAAAGAAAAGAGCGCGTCTCGCTCCCAACAATCCCCCTTTCTGAACGCCGACGAGTTTAGGAGGGCGGAACTCTTCTGGTTGCGCTATCTGCAACAGAGATTCTTCGAACGGGAAACGCGCTCACTAAAGAATAACGGCACCATACCGCATTCGAGCTCGTTGAGCAGATTGAGTCCTTTTCTAGGAGAGGACTCTTTACTCCGTCTTGGCGGGCGGTTGACGAATTCCGCGCTCAGCTATGACGAGCAACATCCTATAATAATTCCGAAACATCACTTATCCGATCTCTTAATTGATCGCGCTCATAAATCCACGCTCCACGGGGGAACACAGCTAGTACTCCGTGTGCTGCGTCAGCGATACTGGATCATTGGAGGCCGCAGCTCAGTAAAGGCGCACATTCGAAAATGTGTAGTCTGCACTCGTCAAGCGGCTAAATTGTCTTCTCAGTTCATGGGCGACCTTCCAGCCGCTCGTGTCACCCCTTCGGCGCCTTTTACTCATTGTGGGGTTGATTACGCCGGCCCACTCCACGTAATTTCATTCGTCGGCAGAGGGCAAAAGGCCAGAAAGGTATATATCGCTCTGTTTGTTTGTCTTGCTACAAGGGCGATTCACCTCGAATTAGTGGAAGATTACTCCACGCCCGGCTTTCTTGCAGCCTATCAGAGGTTCGCTAGCCGAAGAGGTCTGCCGCGTCACATGTATAGCGACAACGGCACAAATTTTCATGGAGCCAACCACGAACTCCATCGACACTTTCAATCCTTATCGAAGGATGCTGAATTGCGAAACGCGCTCGCAGGCGACGGAGTGAACTGGCATTTCATTCCCTCCGCCGCTCCACATTTCGGCGGCCTTTGGGAGGCCGGAGTCAAGAGCCTTAAAACGCATCTGAGGCGCGCTGTTGGTTCCCACACACTTTCGAGGGCTGAACTCGCGACGCTTCTATGTAAAATAGAAGCGTGCCTTAACTCGCGACCAATCGCTCCGCTTAGTGACGACCCGGGTGACTTGTCGGCGCTCACCCCGGGTCACTTTCTGATTGGACGGCCCCTCGTAGCCGTTCCGGAGGAATCGGTACTCGCGATCGACCCGCGTAGGCTCTCGCGATGGCAACTAGTCCGTGCCATGCAGGAAACCGTGTGGCGTGCCTGGTCACAGGATTATTTACATTCGCTTCAACAGCGAAACAAGTGGTGCAAGCAGTCTCCTAACTTCGCAATAGGCGAATTAGTGTTAGTTAAAAGTCCCGTGCTCCCTCCGAGCAAATGGGAGCTTGCCCGAGTACAGCAGATCTATCCTGGATCTGATGGACTCGTTCGAGTTGTGACCATACGCACCGCACGGTCCACATTGAAACGACCTATTGCGCAATTATGCCGACTGCCAATACGTGATAACTCTAACGCGTCCGCAACGGATAAAGCCGCTAACTTGTAAGAGTTATGTAATCTTCGAGACGACTTTCTCAGCGCGAGTCGTCTTCACCTGTATGTTTTGTAATCATCTTCCTCGACGATTCGTTCCCGCTTCATTTAACTTTATTTCGCATTCGTTCGCATACGAGGCGGGCGGTATGTTGAAGATTCGTTCTTCGGATCGAATCCTCGAGGACGATCGAATTTTCTAGAATGTTTTTTGTTAAATTCCTTAGTGTTTACGCCAAGGAAACACGTGAAACCAACGTGTACACTCGCCGCTAATTGGCGTGTGTACATCGCCTGATTTTCCGATGGTCCAATCGAGGACCCCGATCGGCTGCCGCCCTACGCGAGCTCCGAAATTCGCGCAGCCCTCGAGTCAGTCCTCGAGAGAGCGAGCGCCGATAAACATAAGTCTAGGTACGCGACGAACTTGTAGAAAGTGAATAAACTAAATTAAACCGTTTCAAAACGCGTACAATTATTTGATCACGTTAACCCGGCATCCTACAACGTTAAATCTTATACAATAATAATAATAATAATAATAATAATAATAAATATTATACGTGTAAGTAGGTGTGTGAGAGAGGTCATGGGGAATCGCAAGGTTCGGAAGAGAGAAGAGGGAGGAAATGTTTGAGAAATTCTACAGGACATCCCAGAGAGGCTGGGATAACAAAAGGAATGAGGGTGCCAGGAGGACACGGTTCTACTAGGCGTCTGAGGTATTCCTCATCGTAAAAACCGTCAGCGCCAAAACAGATAGTGCCTTCGGGGAGAGGAAGATCGAGAGCGGGGAAGCTATTTACAATCAATTCGACAAGATCATTCTCATCGAAAAATGATCTTGTTCCTTGGTTGTTTTTTAGGAAGGAGAAAATGTCATGGAAACAAAGGGGAATCTCTGGGAGGATATTATGATTCTCACATTCGCATGGTTGCGTGTGAGGGAATAGTGGTGAGGAAGGAGCTGGTAAGGATTCTACGGAATGGGTTACTTCCTCTTTTGTATCATCTACGAAGTCGATTGTTTTGATTTCGAAAGATGCGGGGAAGTTCGGAGGGGAATCGTGAAAGTTTATAAGGAGGAGAGACGAGGACCTGAGAGAGTCAAGAAGTTCGGAGGGGGGAAAAAGGATTCGCCGGGTCTCTTCCTCAAGCGTCCTACAAACTCGGATGAGATCAGTTGTGAGAGCCCCTGGCGTGACCCGTGCCACTTCTCGCCTCGACCGGTGATTCCGTCGGTTCCGGGCGTGTTTTACGGCAGCTCGCGACTTCCGGTTCTTAGGAATGTCCACTACGGATGTGAACAATTTAAAAATAACCGAATTTGGACTATCCGAGTATCCAAATAATTCTTAGGTTCCCAAGAGAAGAGAAAGAGAGAGGGAAAATAAAATAAAATAATAAAAAAAGGGAAAAGGAAGGTTGAGAGAGAAAAAAAACCATGGATCTCTCTGCTAGTGCGGGAAATCCACTATGATTCTAGAAGGAGGTGAGGAAAACCACGGATTTTTTCAGTAATTCAGAAAATCCACTGTGATTTTTGAGGGAAAGGAAGAAAACCACGGATCTCTCTGCTGGTGCAGGAAATTCACTGTGCTTTTCAAATGAGAAGAAGAAAACCACGGATCTCTCTGCTAGTGCAGGAAATCCACTATAATTTTTGAGGGAGGAGGAAAACCACGGATCTCTCTGCTAGAGCAGGAAATTCATTGTGCTTTTTGAATTAGAGAAAGAAAACCACGGATCTTTCTGCTAATGCAGGAAATCCACTATAATTTTGAAGGAAGTAAGAGGGATAGAGGGAGATGCTGACTTATTAAAATCAGAAAAGAAAAGGAAACACATTTATAAGTATCTCAATTTGAGGTTGTTCGAAAATCGAACGTCTAAAAAAAGGCTGAAAGAAAAGCATTAAAACATTGCATGCACATTCAGGCAGTATTCTCATTCCACATGCAGCATGCGTATAATTTATATTATAATAGTCTATTAACTTATATTGTAACATGCAGACGTTTCATATTATTTTCAAATAGCGCTCGGCCGCAAAGGTATACGTATATCTCGCGCCTGCGAAAAATAAGCGCTTACGTTAAATCACATTAAATTGTAAACACCGCGGTCGCGCGAGAGGAGATAAAAATTAGTTCCAATAATAACAAAACTACGATTTGCTTGAAAGTAAATAATTACAATAAACGCTCTTTTGCCTTCAACCGAACGATAGAATAAGAGAAATGTTCGCGAATATTCTAGAAATAAGGGCCTATATAAACCTCTTCTCAAGCTGCCGCGGCGCTCTTTTCCAATTGCTTGTCGCGTCTAGAGTGTGCTTCTACTTTCCAAAAAAGATCGCTTGTCTTTTTTGCGTTTAATTACCGTTGCTTGCGGAACACTCAGTTATTAATTATCGAATCGGCTATTTCTTTTGGTTTATTCTTATCGGTTATTACGTGTAAATTCTGTTGTGTTAGTATTAAATACATTTTTTGTTGTGAACGTTACGCGCGTGGTGAATTTAGTGTATTTCTGTCGTCTCGCTTCCAACCTTCCTATCCTGCTTTCCGTCGCGCACAGAGTATAAGAGGTATAAGAATTATTTGGGAAGTAACTAGTAATTATTGAGAGGACTTACTATTTATTGAGAGCGATGTTAACTCGACTCGGACCCAAGCTCTGGAATCTCGGCTGGTTCGCTAGTATTGGCGATCAGGTGGCGAATTGCACTCACAAGTTCGAGTTAGGGTGCGTGTTCAGCAAAAACTCTAAGTACGAACTTTGCGTGGAGCTCAAAGAAAAAAGTTCTCTGCACTTAAACTATCTGCCTTGCTCAAGCGATGTCACTTGCATATAAACCTCCTCCTTCTCCATTGGTTTGTTAATATTTCCCAACAAATAGGAAGATTTTCAATGACGCTCTTTAGGTCCGGAAGCGTCTTTTTGACTTTGAAAATTAATACAATTGGTTAAGGCTTTTATTTAGAGCCTTAGGTTTCGACCAATGGAGAATTTGTTCTTATCAAGGGAGGTTGATATGTTTATAGCTTGTGACATAAACAGATATCGCTGATCTGTCGGGCAAGGATTGTTTAGAGTTACTCTTTGAAAATTTTATTGGTTCTCAAGTGATTCGTTGAAGAGAACAGTGGGTTATAGTTTTATATTTTCTTAGGCACAAAGATTGTTTTGTCTCGTCTGTCACATCGTCTTATCTGCGGGTTTGCAATATTTTGAATATCGCCTTCCGTTCTCCGAAAGAAAAGAATCGTGGAGACGTAACATATAAAATGACTAAAAATTTTATTTTTTTACAGATTGAAACATGCAAAGACAAAAGAATTTTAGTGACGCAGAAAAAGAATCTTTATTAGATTTAATATTATTACAACATGATGTTAAAAATAAAGAAATTGATCGTTCAACACTTGTAAAAAAGAATGAAGTATGGGTTGCTTTACAAACAAATATAATGCAAACACAACAATTAAAATATCAAAAAAATCTCTACGTTTCTGTTGGGATAATCTGAAAAAAACAGCAAGAAAATATTGTACAACTTTGAAGCGTGAAATTTATAAGACAAGTATTAATTTATTATTAGAAATATAAATTTTAAAAATCTTTAAAATTATTATTATATTTATAGGTAGAGGAATAGTAAATATACCAGAAAATCTTCTGTTAAAACGTACAAATGAAATAATGGGCGAAATAACAGTATACGGATTAGAAAATTCTTTTGATTCTGATGCCACAAATAACAAAAAAATATAACTATTAAACCTAACATTTTAGAAAAAGATGATAATGTAAAAACGTATAATGTGAAAGACAACTAGGACTACGAAGTTTTTCATAAATCATGCGTAAAGAAAATTGATTCGGTATATTTTTCCGATAGCATATTTCGGTCAATTAAGTGATGTCCGGGATGCAAAGAAGATCAAAATTTCTGACATCTTCTCAATGACTGACATGAAATCTTTGAAGTTCACATATAATGTGAAGGACAACTGAGAGCACGAAGTTCTTCTGGAGACTGATTCTCCCACTGTGGCTAATCATACACGATTTACACACATCCGTAGTGCTCAATGACTGCGTTGTCGAGGAACAATGACAGCATCTCCGGACTCTTGAGGCTGCCGCTGTTACCATTATAATCCGGCGGAATGTTCAGTTTTGTGCATATTAAGTGAAGAAAAAATATATTATGTAAGAAATTGTAAAAAAATATATATTATTATATAAGAAGACTTATGTTTAATTCTTTTTTGTCACCTTCTATTGTAATTCATTATTAGACATTAGATTAAAGAATATTATCTTTATATATGACTTCACTTTCAATTATAATTTGAATTTTTATATTTACTGCTTTTAACAGCCTTTTATCAAATTTATTATATCAATATATATATTTATATATATTTATATAAATATATATTAAAAATGTTTGTAATATTAATGTAAGAATAGGCCAACTAAAGAGCATAAATTATTAGAATGTTAGTGAATATTATAAATTTTTATTACTTCCCAATTATACCATATTAAAACAATTAAAACATATTAATACAATTAAATCAAACGTTTTGACTGTACGCAGTCTTCATCAGTGGTGTCATATAGTATTAGTCAATTATAAAATTTTAAAAAACATTTCGACGATGCAAACGATTCCAACTCATACTATTAATTATAAACATATAAAATAACTTGGATGATGCAAACGATTACAACTTTTGATAATGTGTAGCATGTATGATTTTGAGGCTGAATACATCACTATATTGTTCTTGGATCATTTCAAGATGTTAATGCGGATTATTTCCAATGATTTTAAAAGTGGAAAAACTTGGCATTCCATCGTTTGAAAGCGTAGAATTGTCTTAGTTTCCCTTAATTATTGTACGTTTCTATATGAAATGACACACTTTTTAATAACTAATGTTAGGAAATTTTTTATGAATAATACAATGAAAATTGCTTACTAATGAATCTGCTAAATCGATGACTTTATAAATATTCACGCCGCTGCTCAGTTACATATCACTTTACACGCCATCATGAAGAACGGTTATACATTTGGTGCTTATATCGTAAGTTTTTTACAAGACATTATTTTCTACATGACATTCTCATTTTGTTTATTTCTTTTCTATGTTAGCTAATTTTTCAAGAACATCCAAATAAGACTCGCTGAGTAACTCTGTGTCTTTTTTTAACTTTATACCGTTTTCTTATTCTATTATATGTAGCATTTCAGAAATTAATTTTTTTTGATAATTAATTTCATGATCTAAAATTTTAACTTTATTCCAATCGAAATGAGTGCTGCTCCCTAATTCTATGTTCAGAGATAACAGAGTATCTCTTTAAATCCAATTTGGTGTTATTCATATGTTCTTTTATCCTTGTCTGTAATTGTCTCTTTGTCTGACCCACGTATGTTGCATTGCAATCTTTGCAACTGATCTTGTAAACCACATTGGAATTATGTGAAACTTGATTCTTATCTTTGAGTTTTTATGATTTTATTGAGTTTGTTTAAACATCGATATCCTATCATTGTATTAGATTTATTGATCGAAGAGACAAACATTTCTGAAATCTTGTTGATATAGGAAACTATAATTCTTTTTGTTTCTTCTTTTATTTCTGAGTTATTAATTTGTGTTGGTTTATGTTTATATTTGTCCCACATAATTCCATTGAAAATAAGATGCTTAATTCGGTGATTAATGCTGCTGAATATCATATCAAGAGGATAACCGTTACTTAAGAGTATATTGACCACCAATTCAAGATTTTAGCTATAAAATTGTGGGTGTGATAAAAGCAAACAGCTGTCTGTTAAATTGTATATTATTCTGACTTTTTGGCATTGAGGATGATTAGAAAAATAAAATAAAACTCTGTCTGAAAACGTTTCTTTTTGATGCCAGTCAATATAAATTTTTTATTCAAAATTTTAATTGAGAGGTCTAAAAAACTCAAGCAACGATCCTTTTCTCGTTCCATAGTAAATTGCAGTCTCTCGTGATATCCATTAAATGCATTAACAATTCTTGTAACCTCTCTCGATGGAGCAGTCAATATTATATCGTCAACGCATCGATAATAAAATGAGAAATTTATGTCAATGTAATTAAAAATGGAATTCTCTAGATCTTGCATGACTAAGTCAGCTATTATAGGTGATAATGGAGACCCCATGGGACTTCCATATGTTTGTTTGTAAATTGTATTGTTAAAAGTAAAATATGTGGAAGTTAAGATAAACTTAATAGCATCAATGAATTCATTTTGTGGTATTTTTGTAAATTTGTTAATATGAATCCATCTTTTATTGATGCTTTCTATTGCCAGATCTAGAGGTACATTGGTGAAGAGAGTGACTACATCCAATGAAATTATTACCTCATCATCATTGATCATTTTTCCCGATAGGATACTGCACATTTCAAAACTATTGCTAATATGGCTCTTTACTCGTGGAAGACTGGAATGTAGAATTTCATGTATAAAGGATGCTAATGAATGTAATGATGTGTTGATTGAGGAAACTATGATTCTGAAAGGGGTGTTTTCTTTATGGATTTTCGGCAATCCACAGGCTTTTGGTAGAAGAGAATCGCTCGAGGATAACTTGTAATATTCTTTTTTGTCAATATAGCCTTTATTCATCCATATGTCTTTGTCATTTAAGAGGTTCTCAACTTTATTCACGTAATCCGTTTTATTCATGGCCACCGTGACATTCCCTTTATCAGCCCGCGTGAAAATTATGTTTGGATTGCTCTGGCAAAATTTAACAGTTTCTTTTTTCATAAGAAGCAATTTTTGATGAGCATGGATTTTTTTAAGATTAATATTTAAAAACTTCGAAAATTACGGAATGGCTATATTTCTGATTGTAGTTAAATTAATTCTATTATTACGTTTCCCGCTACTCTCTATATCTTTAACAAATCCGTGAATTGCTTCTTTTTTATCAGTTATAGGGAGAAAAAATGTTTGTATTTTAATTAATATATTTATAAATGATAATCCTTAAGAGTCGCCAGTAATAAATAATGAAAATCTCTCCTCCAATTTTAAAGTCGACCAGACTGGCAATAATTTATTTTAAAAATAATTAGTTAAATTACAACGTTTCGGCTGTCATTGTAGCCCTTTTCAAGTAATCAGATTAATACAATAAATCATATTCACAGCAAACCCCCGACAAAATTAACCATTGTTTTGATGAACAATGTATAACTGACAGAAGTAAGCACGAAATAAATAGATGTTGACTGTTAGCAGGAAACTTAGTCACTACGGATAATATATTTATATTTTATAACATATATTAAATATTACACATATAAAATATATTCAAAATTATATAAAAAATATATAAAAAATATGTATTAAATCAGAATGTTCAGTAAACTTTGAAAATGAAATTTAAGGACATTTTAGTGACATTTTAAAGACGATTTTCCAGTAATATAATCAATATATTACATTTCTTCTACTCTCAATACCGGTAGGCAGGTTGATGTAATATATACAGATTTTTCGAAAGCTTTTGACTCGGTAGATCATGTAATGTTGCGGCGCAAACTAGAGTTGTTTAGTTTTAGAGGGAATATGTTGTCGTGGCTGGGATCTTATCTTGAGAGGAGAACTCAAGCGGTACGTATTAAAGATGAAGTGTCATATGATATTGTAGCAACTTCTGGAGTACCGCAAGGCTCACACTTAGGTCCTATAGTTTTTACACTTTTTATAAATAATTTAATCTCACACTTTAAAAATGTCAAAGCGCTTTTATATGCAGACGATTTAAAACTGTTTATGTCTGTAGGCTTGCTCGATCAATGTTGTGAAATTCAATCTGACCTGAATATTCTGGCTGTATGGTGTAGCACTAACAAACTCCATCTTAACATCAAGAAATGCTACTGTATGAGTTTCTCACGCTCCTACGATCCTATCTATTTTTGATATGGTATTAATAATGTGCAACTAGAGTTGAAACACAGTATTTGTGATTTGGGAGTAATAATGAACTCTAAATTATCATTTTTGGGTCACATAGAGTGCATAGTCAACATCAATCATAGTTAATTGTTTCACATTATATCATGTCACATGTTAAGATCAGAAATTAAGTTTCTATATAGAAAGTTGTGTTTTAGCACTTGATAAGGGCCAAAACCCATAGCCGAAACGTCGTGAATATTAAATAAAGATCATTAAATAGCCAGAGTTGGTTGATTAAATTACTACCATTTTTTAATTATTATCTGGTGATTTCAGAGATTTTTACATCTTTTATTTTTGATTAAACTATTACATTTATGAGACTGCAAATATATATAGACAAATATTTATACATATATATATATATATATATATATATTAAACAAATTCATTTATATATAACAATAGCTTTATTACAGTTTTATTACATCATAGATTTTCACAGAAAATAAACACATTTGAAATAACGGTATTACACGTAAGACTAAACTAAAATATCATTATAATATAGTACAAAAAATAAAAGATGTACTATGCTAGTAATGTATTTATCAACAATACAATGCTAATACATACAACGTTCAGTCTTATTCTCTATTTATCTATGAAATATTTTCTTTCTTGAGTAAATATAATAGGAAACAAAACTCTTTCAAAATTCAAAGTTGAACAAATAATTGTCTGCCAAAAACTTAAATTATGATAATTATTATTACTTATAATTGCAGTTGAAACAAATTAATATCTTATATGAGAGTTTAATCAAATAATACGAATATAATCAATAATTGGGTTTTTAAATCAATTAAAAACTTAATTTTTGAATATATACAAAATATATTACTTAAAATATATCATTGCATTTATTGTGATATCATTCAAAAATTCTGACATCACATCAAAAATTAAAATTTGTAGATGTCATTTATTTATTCCTGATACTTCCCCGTCTTTGCTGATTTGCCTTTTCTTGCATTGCTGCCTTTAGAAGAAAGATTTGTAATATCATTAGATGAATTCAGTGGCGTAGCCAGGAAAAAGTTTCGGGGGGAGCTGTAGACTTGCCCTTGCCTTGCATGTTAACCGTGTTTCTATTTTTGCAGATTTATTTTGTTACTAGAAACGCTCAAATTTTTTTTTATAAAAAACATAAATAGGTGCGCTAAGTTTTTGGCAATAATTTAAACGTTTAAAAAAATTATATTTTTTTAAATATTAAAATTAAACTACGAAATTATTGAAACTATTAAGAATTTTGGGGGGGGGCTGCAGTCCCCACAGCCCCCCCCCCTGGCTACGCCACTGGATGAATTGTTGATATTTCTGGGAATAAGAAAGATTATTTCTTTTTACATAAGATGACATAATAAAATATACATATATTAATAAATAAGAGGCATATATTCCCATTTCCTCCCAGTACTACTATCAATATTAAATATCTATAGTTTACGTCATGTATAATCTAAATTTTTAATACTGACAGTAATACTGGAAGAAAATGAAAATACATTTTGTGTGCTTGTTGATGAAAGTAAACTTTTAAGTAAATGAATGATTATGACTATGAACAATGTACATACATTTCTATTAAGCGATATTTTTATTTTTATTGTAATCAATTGTTGCTGTGTTTATTTTCGTAATTTTTTAATAATTTTCTAAGATCGAGAATTTTAAAATTATTTTGTTGAATGCTTATATAACTTAATTTATAGAAAAACTTTATTTCAAAAAATACATTGAAGTATAATACATTATTAATATCATTATCATTACACGTCTTTTAAAATATTGTAAATTGTTATGTTTAAGTTTCTTTCACTAAATTGTTTGTTATGCTCAATTTTGTATAAAAAATAAATATACTTACATCTTTCTATGAATATTGTTTTTATGCAATTATCATATGGTAAGTTACACATTGGGCACCTTCTGTACACCAAATTATTACTACAATTTTTGCATGAGCATAAATGACCACATGGTACAAAAACATAGCACGCTCTTTCATTTAAACATATACTGCAAGTGCCTTCCAATCGTGGTGTTCTATTATTATCAATAATTTCTTGTATATTACTTATTTCATGAAAAACTTCAGGTCTAGAAGGTGTTTCATCCAAAAGTGCATATTTATCTTCTGGTATATTGTAGATTTCTTCATCTACAAATAGTGAAAATATAATAAATAGATTTTTTAAATTTGCTTGAAATATCATATAAAATAATACAACATAAATATTACTAAATAATTACTAAAAATGTATAATAAGAATACAAATTAAAAACAATTTTATTTTTTTTATTGATTGTTAACGATGTCACATTTTTTTGTAAAATAGAAAAAAATAATATAAATACTTGTACTTATGTCAAACTCGTTATCATTGTTATGTTCTGCATCAAAATTCTCATGTAATGAATGTTGCTGTTCTGCTTCAATATCTAGAATTAAAAGAGTTTAGAATAATTAAAAAGAAGTTTTAGATGTAATTATGTATTAAATTGTTGTATATGTAATTATTAGTAAAGGTTAAAGTAAAATTAAATTTTTAAAAACTAAATTTATAAAAATCACTTATCATTTTTCAAAGACCACTATCCAAATAAATGAAATTAGTACTTGTAGAATAATATGTTAGTATTAATTCTAATATGAAGATTCTTTTTTTATAAAAAGATAGTAATAAATATATAGTAGTAAATATATATATAAAAATACAAAAATTATTTTTTAAAAATAAAGTTACGTTGAATTATAATATTATATTAGTAGAAAAAAATGTGTAAAACTTTTAATATTGTTTAAATAAAAAACTGGTTTTCAAATTATGTGTAAATGTATAATAAGTATTAATTCAATATATTCTGCTTATGATATATGATATATGCTAATGTTGAAATTTGGAAAAAATAGACTTCTATTTTTTATTGACATCGCTGAAGTTGTATATTATTGTATGTAAGCGAAAAAATATAAAAATTACGTTACATTATATAGATGCTTTGTATGTCTAAAAACATACTTTAAAGCAAAGAATTTATGTAACAAAATATTGAAATTTTCTCTTAATTATAGAAAATTATGATAATTAATCTTTAACATAATAATAAATGTGATGTTATAGCCCGAAAGGCTATAATTACAAGTTAACAGATATAAAATCCGCGTGAAGACCGCTGATGCAGCAGCGGGCCGGAAACCGCGAAGACACAAGCTAAGAGCTTCATCTTTCGAACAGCTCTTAGCTCAAAATCTAGCCGCGTATGCAAAAGCTATGCACCAATCGGGTGCCTGTCGCCAGGCACCCCTTCCAAATGAAATAACGAAAAACCGAGTTCACGTAAGAACTCGGGAGTGAACAGAGAGCGAGTTGAATTAGACCAACCTACCGAGACACATCGAGGATAACTCCCGACTCGTAATCAGACGAGTCGTTATTTAGCTAAAGTCAGAATAAATCTAGAGTCGCGTCAAACGAACGGAAAAGAGAAACGAAGTTACCAGAGGTTTTTTAAATAACCATACGCCGAGTCTTGTTAAGATTATATATATACCAATATACTTATATATATATATATATTGAATAAAGAAGTAATACTACATTAAACAAGACTAAAATCTACGGAGAAACCCCGACGATTCAGAAGTCCACTTCCTAATCCGGCAACATCCCTTCTGTGTCTCACGCGAGGCACAACAGTGAATAACTTGAAAAAACAAAATACATATGTTAAATGTAAGAAATATTTTACTTGAATAATTTAATTATTTTTCGGTCTTATTTTATAATAACAACAATATTGATCGTATAACAATAGATAATTTTAACCCTAAGCCTTATGAAATTGACTAATCATAATTGAGTATGAGAAGAATACTTGACTATGATTAGTTCGGTCTTGAGTGTAAAATATGCAATATATTTTAACAATTAAATATATACTTTTTTTGATATTTTAACACTTAAAAACTAAAACAATAATGATTCTGCATAATATGTATATTTTGATACACTAACAAAGAAACATCCTAAACCCGAACAAATTTTTGTAGGTATGTAGAGACTCAATATATGAATAACGATATGCTTTTCTTATTGTGTCCTATTGCTCTTTAAAGACATGATTTTCAATATCAAAGTTAAAAAAGCGCTTCCACTTTTACGCATATAATTTTTAAACTACAAGAGATAGAAAAAAATTTGTAAAATAAAAATTTGATAATAATATGTCTACAAAATAATATAAATAAAAATTTTAAAAAATTAATTCTTTGCCAGGAAAAGTTTTGTTGCCAGAATACATAATGCAGAATTATTGTTTTCTTCAGTTTTTTTTAATATTAAAATATTCAAAAAAAAGGTGTATATATTTGATTGTTCAAATATATTACATGATCTTAAAAAATACTTAAAAAATAATTACACTTAATGATTTACCTAATAATTACTTAAAAAATATACTTTACTAAATATACTTTTAAAAAATTACATATTTAAGTGAAACATTTCTTGCATCGTACATCTGTATTTTAGAAGTTATTTCAATCACAATAAATTGAAATAAAAAGGCTCTTATAAGAAATTTATTATAAAAATACGTTACATAGAGATGTTTTATATGATCTTTTATATATTTTTATAATGAGTAAATTAACATATGTTTTAATTACTGTTTATTAATTTTTCGCCCTAATAACAGCGATTGACTCTATTGCTTGCTATATGATTATGTTTTTTTTATTTCAATCAGTTATTATGTAAAATATTAACATATATATATTATTTAAAGGCAAGGAATTAACACACCGAGATCCGCGTACGGCTCCAAAGCCTTTAATATATATATATTTAATTTAAGTTTTTATTTAATATTAGGAGCCTTTAAAAATTCGTATGTTAAATATTAAGTTAAATATTAAAGTTATTTAAATCTGTTATTAAAATATGTTTCTAGAAATATAAAGCATCTATATAACATAACCAAATTTTCATTTTTTACTACATGCAATAAATATATACATATGTATATGTATGTATAATATGATATATAAACATATATATATATATATATATATATATTGTATATATGATTTTAAAATACTTTTATAAAAATAAATATTGACATTTTATAATAATTTAATATTACTATAAAATTTAAAATTGTAATACTATTATGTAATAAAATCTTAGTTTTTCTGTTATTTTTAAAGTACTTTTTTGTGTTACTTTTTATTAAATAATAAGAGTTAATTAATTATTAATATAATTTAATATTAAATTACTCTATTATTTTGATTAATAGACAAATAAAGAATTAGTTACTCTTGAAATATAATCATATAATACCTTCTTGTTCATGCATTTCTCTTGGATTCAGCGTATTTCTACAAAATCGATTTGTAGTATGTCTTTGATTTGAATTCCGAATATGTTCAGTTTCAGCTATAAAATAATAAACATAAATATAGTAATTCATTATTGAAATATTAGTAATAATAATTTGTACATAGTAATAGATAGTAATTAACTAACAACTTTAACTAAACAAAATGGGCACTGAAACATGCGACTGTAAGTGCGTAAATTTAATTTTTCTATTACAGTTACTGTATTTTTTATTGACATCGTTGAACATGGCTCAAAGCTGAGCCAAAGCATTCCATCTGATATGTATTAAAAATTGAAAAATTTACTTGATGTACTTATAACTTCATGTTTCTCTGATTGTCCATTTTTCTATTCAATGTGTTAATAGTTAATTACCGAGCAATCTTATTTACTTTTCAACAGTAGTTAGTAATAATAATTTATTATTTAAGTATATAAGTTATAGTTAAATATTAATTTAAATATTAAATCAAATTGTATGAACTCTTTTCAGACAAGTGAAATCTGAAAGATCTTTTCCTGAATCCCAAAATGAATGGAAAAATTTTTTGATCAAGTTGTCTGAATTTCGGGAAATATTCATTTACATGATGCTGATCAAAAATCTTCATGGCACGACACTCAATAATTGACTGTTCAGGTACTAGAAGTATTGTCAAGTTGAGAAAATGATAATTTTTCTGACTTTCAAGCCTTTTACACAAAATTGAATAGTAAATTGCAAATGTTAAATCATCAATAGCATATAATTTGGCACGTTGATTTTAACTAATAATTTATTAATTTTTACCTGATTTCAGGATCTCATCTGAAAGCATATTTCCATCTATTTCTTCATCATCATTGCCTGTAAATAATAATTAATGACATACAATGCAATACACATGCAGCATTACTATAAATAATGATATACAACATTAATATGCGATTTAAAGTTATACAAACAATTGAAAAATATTGAAAAAATGAATAAAACATTATTCATTGTTGTGCGTTTAAAGATATTGTAAACAAATGAAATTTTATTTATGTTTACCTTCAAATATTACATCTAATTGGTACTGATTAAAACGTGTAAACATACGTAAAAAATGCTGTAAAGTAATGTCACCATTTGTAAGAGCACTTTGACCTCTTATAATTTGCGCATTTTTCTCTCTATTAAATCGTGTGCGTAATCTTCTAACAGGTACATTATTTTGTAAACGTGAATAATAAATTTCTTGAGTCGTTATAATCTCTGATAGATGTTCTGTGAAAACAATGTAAATTATAAATATCAAAAATTATTAAACAAGTCGTATTACATATGTTACAAATATTATATAGAATAAAATTATAAAAAAGTATGAAATTTATATATATTTACCTAAAAATATCCAGAGATTTAGTTGTACTTATTTTTTGCGTGGCAATATGGTGGAAACTTTCAACGAAATTATTTGTTCGAACCGGACAATTGTAAACAGACACTTTGGATGCTATAGGTAACCATGTAGTACGCATATATGTCATAAATAGTACTTAATATATTTGGATAAGTCGTAGAAAAACGATCTGCAATTGTTTGCATAATATTTAATGAATCATTAAATAAATCACAAGGTGCTAATGCCATTAACATAGTCATTGACAATAGTTCGCGAGGTGTATTATTTAGTTTTAACCGCCGCTATTTTCTAAGAAGAGCCTAAAAAAGCAAATTTTTGTTAATATATTAAGTTAATATTAATTAAATATATTTAAAAACTTGATAGAAACTTAAATGCAACATACTTGTGTAAAAAAGTAAAAGTAGAATAATAATGTAGAGTAGTATAGTATACATGTTCGTTATGCAGATACGGTACGTAAATATAAATCTTATCATTGTAAAACTTAATAATATATATTGTACATATGTATTTTATAAAGATTATCATATCAATTTATAGAGCATAGCGACAATTTTTGCGTTATGTGAAGCACGATCTGCCTTTCTTTATAAAGTTATGTGGGAAAAGTCGTTTCACTTGCACCTGGTCTGCAACAAAATTTAAAATTTATAATGGCTGATTATGAAAAAGCTGCTTTGTCTGTGATGAGCGAGCAGTTTCCGACAGCTTCCATTCATGGTTGTTGGTTTCATTTTACACAAGTATAAACGTAGATATTTGAGAATCGCCAGACAGAATTTAAAAAAGTAAAACTCTTCTCTCGACCGTACTGGCAAATATTATTTATTAAATCACAACGTTTCGACCCTTCTTTGAGTCTTTATCAAGTGATTTGTAAAAATAAAAATAAAATTATAATTTTATGTGCGCTAACACATGCATGGAAACTAGGAGTTATTTGTCATGTTTCAGTGCGCGAAATTTTAACTCCATAATTTGTCAAATATAATTGCTCTTTCCCTTTAAAAACTATTATAGCCTCGACATTTTTTGCATTTAATTTTTGTCTTGAAATGTTTTAAGAAATCTGCTATTAAGGGAAAGTACAGTAGTTGTATGACATCCTAATAATACTTCTAAATAATAATATTTCGATAGCGTATTTGACCTGTACACGTGCAATTTGCTGTTATTCATTGCGAAAGATAAAGGCGTTTGCTGCCGATAAAGGGGTTGAAAACGAGCAACTGATACAACATAACGAGAGATATTTTATAAATTAATCAACTTACCTCTCTCTTTTAAACTTTCACAGTTGATTTGAGATGTTGAAATTAATAACGAATTATTTCTCTTGCTAGAACAATAAACGTATAGCAAATATAAATAGAAAAATATAGTTCTTTCTCGCAAACGTACGTTTACTTTTTTTAATTGATAGTTTCGCCGTCGCTTAACTAACTTTACCGTCTACAAATACAAATGAATTGTAGAGATTAACAAACGTTTTATGACAACGAGCGACGACAATAAAAGTACTGTGAAAATGCATCATGCGGTGAGAATTAAATATTTTTGGCAGTATTTATAGACAATGAGAAAGGAAAAAAGAAAGAGAATATTAATGTTTCCGCAGTATAAATTATTCGGTGAATGGCAAATATATTTATGCGAAATATTCACGAGTTTAATGATTAACAAAAAAAGTGACCTGATTGCCAGTTGAATTTTGAAAACCAAATTAGAAAGGAATCAATTGACCAACACCGGCAAAGTTAAAAATCTTTTATTAAAAAAGAAACGACGTTTCGACCATCAATTAGGTCCTCTTCAGGCTACAAAAATTACGTTATAAATTTCAGTAATACAATACAAGCAATAAAATTATCAGTAAATAATCGATGCAAAAAAAACCAAAAATATAATAGGATGTACATAAATACCTGTTAAATTAAAATATATATTGAAATAACCAAATCAGGTAACTGTCAGTTGTAACCAAGCAAAAATGACAGACTTGAAAGTAAAGATAGGAACCGAAAGTTTATTTTGACATGTAAATTTACACTGAACAAAACCATCAACAATCTCTCGCAAATAGGCCTGATTATAACATATAGAAAAATGAAAGTCATCTAATAAATTATAATATAATAACAATACATAAACAATAAGGCTTATAAACAATTTTATAGAAGGTTAAAACAATTAATACATTAAATCTGATAAAGTATAGGCAAAATAAATAAAATTAATAAAAATAAAAATAAAAACGAAGAGGACACAAATCAATAAAAGTACAATCATTTAAAACAAATCAAGAATAACATCGTACATGTCATTTAAGTTATCAGTGTCTCTTTGCGAATTAATAGTATTTCTCTGTTTTTTAATACAAATCATCTCGCTTATCTCTCTCTTTTTTACATGTGCCTCGTTATGTAAAATGGACACATTAGACCAGTCAAATTCATGTTTAAAAAGAGTTCTGTGTTTACTGATAACCGAATGACAAGTAACATGTTTTTTAATATCAGAGTTATGCTTCCTGATTCGAGTTTCTAAATGACGTTTCAGGGACTCTCAGCCCTCCCCTATTTAATGTTCTTTGCACATTTTCACTCAAGCCTTTAACGTAAGGAAAACAGACCATGTTGGAAGTGACATCGGAAGTTCTTCCTCCCTGTGGATAATTATCCAACGATTTCAAATATAGCTGATGTAATCTTTTGCTAATAATTGAGTTAATTAAACTCAATGGATAACAATTGTTCACAAGAATCTGTTTCACTAAGGGTATATTTTGCGGATGGAATCTACTGTCAGACAATATAATGGACCTATCTGTGAGACTGAGAATGGTACTAATTTTGTATTTGTACGGATGACTAGAATGAAAATTGATGTATCGTCCCGAAAAGGTGGGTTTTCGGTACCAGTTAGTAATTAGTCTTTGATTTTCCCTTATAATAGACGTATCAAGAAAGCCAATGCAATCGTTAGCTTCCATTTCATATGTAAACTGCAATCGAGAATGATATCCATTAAATTGTGTCAACATATCACCTATTTCCTCCCTCGGAACGATCGCAAAAATGTCATCAACATATCTACAATAAACCGACACAAGAAAGGACAAAGCGTTCAAACAACAAGTTTCCAAATCATCCATAACAATATCCGATAAAATAGGGGACAAAGAGGAGCCCATAGGCATTCCAAAAATCTGCTCATAATATTCATTGTTAAATGTGAAACTTGTGGAATCAATGATCAACTCCAACGCAAAAATAAATTGTTCATAAGAGAAAGTCGTATTTGAAGCGATGTCTTTCCATCTCACTTTAATCGCCGACCAGAGTTTTAGGGACATTAGTATACAAGGATTTAACATCGAGCAAAATCATGCACCACTATCCTTAATGCTCACACCCTTAATGCCCCTAACGAACGACCAACTATCCTTGACGTGTGAGATAGGTTTAATGATAGATCGAGAGAGAATATCGCATAGAAAAACTGCAACATTATACGTAGGACTCCCAATCGAAGACACAATAAGACGTAGAGGGTAATCAGTCTTATGCACCTTTGGCAATCCATAAACTCTAGGTAGATTCCCATTACTGCAAACCAAACGTTTACAAGTTATATCATCAATTAAATTGTTATCCTTCCAAGAACGTACCATAAAATTAATCTTGTTAGTCAATTTTTTAATAGGATTATTGTTAAGTTTTTTATACGTTTTACTGTCCTCAAGTGATAGTGTCATATTCCTAATATAATCTACTTTATTTAAAACTACCGTGATTTGACCCTTATCCGCTTTAGTGACAAATAAGTCTTTATTTTCTCTAAAGAATCTATCACACCTTTGAAATTAAAAGCGAATTGTATCATCGATATAATTAGCATGTTTTTTATTATGTAAGAATTTTTTGATAGAATTGATAAACATAACTTAAATGACATGTACGATGTTATTCTTGATTTGTTTTAAATGATTGTACTTTTATTGATTTGTGTCCTCTTCGTTTTTATTTTTATTTTTATTAATTTTATTTATTTTGCCTATACTTTATCAGATTTAATGTATTAATTGTTTTAACCTTCTATAAAATTGTTTATAAGCCTTATTGTTTATGTATTGTTATTATATTATAATTTATTAGATGACTTTCATTTTTCTATATGTTATAATCAGGCCTATTTGCGAGAGATTGTTGATGGTTTTGTTCAGTGTAAATTTACATGTCAAAATAAACTTTCGGTTCCTATCTTTACTTTCAAGTCTGTCATTTTTGCTTGGTTACAACTGACAGTTACCTGATTTGGTTATTTCAATATATATTTTAATTTAACAGGTATTTATGTACATCCTATTATATTTTTGGTTTTTTTTGCATCGATTATTTACTGATAATTTTATTGCTTGTATTGTATTACTGAAATTTATAACGTAATTTTTGTAGCCTGAAGAGGACCTAATTGATGGTCGAAACGTCGTTTCTTTTTTAATAAAAGATTTTTAACTTTGCCGGTGTTGGTCAATTGATTCCTTTCTAATTTGGTTTTCAAAATTCAACTGGCAATCAGGTCACTTTTTTTGTTAATCATTAAACTCGTGAATATTTCGCATAAATATATTTGCCATTCACCGAATAATTTATACTGCGGAAACATTAATATTCTCTTTCTTTTTTCCTTTCTCATTGTCTATAAATACTGCCAAAAATATTTAATTCTCACCGCATGATGCATTTTCACAGTACTTTTATTGTCGTCGCTCGTTGTCATAAAACGTTTGTTAATCTCTACAATTCATTTGTATTTGTAGACGGTAAAGTTAGTTAAGCGACGGCGAAACTATCAATTAAAAAAAGTAAACGTACGTTTGCGAGAAAGAACTATATTTTTCTATTTATATTTGCTATACGTTTATTGTTCTAGCAAGAGAAATAATTCGTTATTAATTTCAACATCTCAAATCAACTGTGAAAGTTTAAAAGAGAGAGGTAAGTTGATTAATTTATAAAATATCTCTCGTTATGTTGTATCAGTTGCTCGTTTTCAACCCCTTTATCGGCAGCAAACGCCTTTATCTTTCGCAATGAATAACAGCAAATTGCACGTGTACAGGTCAAATACGCTATCGAAATATTATTATTTAGAAGTATTATTAGGATGTCATACAACTACTGTACTTTCCCTTAATAGCAGATTTCTTAAAACATTTCAAGACAAAAATTAAATGCAAAAAATGTCGAGGCTATAATAGTTTTTAAAGGGAAAGAGCAATTATATTTGACAAATTATGGAGTTAAAATTTCGCGCACTGAAACATGACAAATAACTCCTAGTTTCCATGCATGTGTTAGCGCACATCAAACGCGTGCGTTATGACATACCAAATTCCACTGAAATTAGTTAAATTCAACAAAACAACGCGATATACTACGAATGCACGCGTTTGCAGCGCGCTAACGCGTGGCAAAGCGTGCATAGAAACTAGGGATGACAAGTGATTATGACAAGTGATATGAATGTAGTATACTTTTTATGATTATCATATAAAGAGTGATGGCAAAAAGACCTGTATTTTTGCCCATTAAGGTTGAATTTTGGGATTTCAAATTTAAAACTTTTTTATGCCAAATAGTACTATATGATGAGATATTAATCTCAGAGAAACTTTAAGATGAGCATAGGCACGGTTTCTTAGATATGAAAAAGTTAAAGTGATAATTTCTCATACAACTGACTAAAAATCATCATTTTCCCCCTTGTATCTCCGGAACCGTGCCTATGCTCATCTTGAAATTTTACTGGGATTAATGTTTCATCTAATAGTACTATTTACTATGAAAAAATTTGAAATTCAAGGTCCAAAAAATTGGTAAAATTTGCCATCACTTTTTTAAAAAAATGTTGGTACAATTTTTTTCGCGGAGTTATTACATATCCATAAAATTTTGTTTGGTTAAAATATTTCTTTATAGTTTATTAAAAAAATTAATTTAATAAAATAATTATAAAAGATTTTATAAGATAAATTTTTATTTATTTGTCGCAATTTTTTTGGTAAATATTTAATCATTTTGTATAGTAAAAATATATTGTTTAAAATTAAAATGACAATTTTTAGAGCACTTTTACCTTTTTTAAAAAAAAGTATAAAAAAGACAAGTTTATACGCCCACGTAAAAAACTGTTATAAAAAAAAGTTAAAAATTTGTGTTTAAATTATTGTAAAAAACTGCTTTAAAAATGACATTTTAATTTTATATAATATATTCTTACTGTACAAAATAATTAAATATTTACCAAAAAAATAATACTAAAAATTGCGACAAATGAATAAGTTTATCCTAATGAATAAGAGTTTATCCTATAAAATCTATTATTTTATTAAATTAATTTTTTAATCGGAATATTTAAATAAAAAAATTTTAGAAGTTATAGAAATTAATCGACCAAACTAGCGAGTAAATAATTTATTCAACTTCACGACGTTTCGACCATGTGATTGTGGTCCTTATCAAGTGAAACAAAAAAAATTCAATTAAAGTTAACACATTATTATATAAATTTTGTCAGTCACATTTCTTAAAACTATGTAAGTCAATCAATAAAGTAAAGCAAAACATTAAACATCATAACCCGTTGAAGGATCATCAGATTCTAATCTTCAGATTTCACTTGATAAGGACCGCAATCACATGGTCGAAACGTCGTGAAGCTGAATAAATCATTTACTCGCTAGTTTGGTCGATTAATTTCTACAACTCCTATTTAAACACTATTAGTGACTGCTATTAATAATATTGGAAAAAATTTTAGTTAAAAAAAAATTGGCGCTGCTAAATTTCGAAATTAACTTTAGTATAATTTTACAAATTTATTGAAATTGAAACCTAACTGGCCAGTGCAATTTAATTAGAAACACTACGTTTCGACCCTTAGGTACGGGTCCTTTTCAAGTGTAACTGCACAATAAAATATACAATGATTAGGATATGAAACAATAAATTACAAAGTTGTTAACAAAGAAAATTAAAAATAATATACAATAATGTAATGTACCTATCTAGATGTTAATTCGACAGCAGTAAAATTACTAATGTTAACGGAGACAAGTAAATCAATTTAAGTCAAACGTTTAAAAACACAATAATATCAAAGTTTGACAATACAACGACATAAATAAATAAATAAATAAATAGACAGTCATATACTATGGATCAACTTATCATAAATAGGATTTAGATTTTCTGTGTCTCTTTGTAAATTGATGTTATTCTTATATTTTTTATTAAAAAACATCTCCGCTAATTCTCTCTTCTTTCTGTGTTTCTCGCAATGCAAAATCTTAGGTTTTGTCCATTTAAATTCATGGTCATATTTTGTTCGATGTTTGCTAATTACGTTATGATTACTATGGTGTTATTTAATATTTTTAAAATGTTTGTTTACGCGTGTAGCTAATTGTCTTTTTGTTTGTCCTGTATATGTTGCGTTGCAATCGTTACATTCTATTAAATACACAACGTCAGTCTTTTTCATATGGTTGATCCTATCTTTTCCTCTCCAAATTAACCTATTTAATTTTTTCGGGATAGTATAAACAATCGATGCCACATTTTTTTAACACGTTCCTAAGATTTTCGCTCAAGCTTTTTACATACAGTATCGGTAACAATAATCCCGTATTAAACTTTTTACCTCCATTGTCATTAACCATCAAAAATTCTCTACGGTGTTTTAGAGCTTTAATTCTCTTCGCGATATGTAGTTCAATGAAAGGTTTCGGGAAGCAATTGTTGACCAAAATATCCGTAATAATTCTGATGTTATCAGTGTGAAAGCATTCGTTTGAAAGTAATAGAGCTCTGTCAACCAAACTTCTAATCATGTTGATTTTGTACTGAAGGGGATGGTTAGATAGGAAATTAATATACCTGCCAGAAAAAGTGGGTTTTCTGTACCAATTGGTCAACAATGTCCCCTCCGCCCTTACAGTAGTAACGTCCAGAAAATTCACAAAACCGTTGACTTCAGCCTCATGCGTGAACATTAGGCGTTCGTGGTAACTATTAAAAATCGTTAATATCTCATCGATTTTGGTTTTTGGTGCTATTGCAAAAATGTCGTCAACGTATCTGTAAAAGACCGGTATGCAGTTTAACTTGCTTAAACACTGTGTTTCAAGCTCGTCCATGACCAAGTCAGCCAATATTGGTGATAAGGGTGACCCCATCGGACAGCCAAAAATTTTTTTCGTAGTATTTTCCACCAAATTCGAAGCTCGTTAGATCAAGGACAACCGAAAGTGCATGTAAAAACTGGGGCAACGTCAAATCGGTATTTTTCGTAATATACGTCCATCTCTTTTCCACCGCTGTTAAAGCTAAATCCTTAGGGATGTTCGTAAACAATGATGTAACATCCAAAGAAAATAAAAACTGGTCGTCATTAATCTTCGTGTGTCTAATAGCTTCAACAAACGTCCAACTATCCTTTACATACGATTTAGGCTTAGGAATCAAAATGGACAAAATTTCCCGTAGATATTGCGCTACATTATACGTGGGGCTACCTACAGAAGAGACAATAATGCGTAAAGGATAGCCCTTCTTGTGTACTTTTGGTAATCCGTAACACCTTGGAAGATTTCCACAAGTACTCTTTAGACGGTTGTATGTCATCTCGTCAACAATACCCATGTCGTGCCATTTTTTTTTTTTTTTTTTTTTTTTATAGTGAAGAAATTTGCTTTAACCAACAAACCGTACCGACTGGGTCCTGAGGGAGGACCCAGAAGGCGTGTGGGGGATTCTCCACCTCTGAAGGAGGTGGCCTGACCCAACCAATATCTTTGTCGGAATGTACGCAACACTAATTGAACTCCACCGTGGAGAGTGTGTTTGTGAGCCTGAGCGATTAAAAGGTACGAGACTTGTCCTCGCGGTACTAAAATAGGATGTTGCTCTTCGTATGTGAGAGCAGCATTTTTTAACCGCCCGCCAAAGCGAAGTACTGCATCTTCGCCAACAAATGGAGTTAAAGTTCTAAGTGAACTTTTCTTCGAAACTGCGTTGCTTTTCTTTAGTGCTTTGATTTCGGATTCAAAAGCCTACTTTTGTACGTACGACAGCCAAAATAATTCCGCTTTATTAAGCTTGTTGACACTCAGCGACGAGGTTGATTTGAAATTAACTTTCCTTTTCTTATCAATTAACGCGAGAAATCTACACACGTAAGCAGTTACTCTTATCAGCTTTGTCCAACTCGAGAATTTATAGAGCAAATCCCACTCGTCTGACCCTTCAACGTGAAGGACGGTGGGTTTTCGTTGCTCGCTAGATATCCTTTATACTGCATTCATGGAGAGTGGAGCAGTAACTTCATGGATCGGCCAGGACGTGGAAGGCTCTCGAAGCCAGGGTAGTTCGGTCCACCACAGAAGATGTGATATTAATTTGGACGCGGATAAGCCTCGAGACGCACAATCCGCGGGATTGTCTCTCGACGGCACGTGATACCATCTTGCAGAAGGCAAATTATTTTGTACCTCCGATATCCTATTGGCCACGTACGTGGTCCACTTAGAGAGATGCTGGCGTAGCCATGCCAGCGCGATTGTTGAATCCGTCCAGCAATAGATTGGAGTTTTTATTAAGTTTAACAAATTAATCGTTTACTTTATTAGGCGACTTAACAGCACGGCGGCGGTTAACTCGAGTCGCGGAATGCTCACGATTTTTACTGGAGCGACCTTTGTTTTTGCAACGATCAAACTAATTGTAAAATCCGACAATGAATGAAAGACGCGAATATATACTACCGCGGCATACGCTCGATTTGACGCGTCGGCAAATTCGTGGATTTCAATCGCTATATTGTCTGGATTTTGACCCGTCCATCGCGTAATTCTAATTTTCTCTAATTTATTGTATTAAAATCTGAGACAAAGTCATGCCATCGTTGTTCTAACTCGTCGGGAATGCGCGTATCCCAATTGCATCGCGAAAGCCACAGCTCTTGCAAAAGAATCTTCGCGGTAATTACGACGGGAGCGGCCCAACCGAGCGGGTCATACAATTTCGCTACGAACGAAAGGATAGTACGTTTTGTTGGAGCAACGGGTTTGATTGAATTGAGGAAGTACGGCAGAGTTTTTTGATCCTCCGGGGTAGCCACGAGCTGTATCCTGGCATAAAGTCCACGGCAGGAAACCCAAAGTGATTTCAGATTTGTGAGACGCCCTTGCGTCTTGGGCAATGTGATATTAGCCTTTGCTAACTTCTTAAAATTCACGATGACTCTTTGCAACGTGTCGATTGTCTCGCTCTACTCGGCGAGTAAAACCTTTAACTTGGCCATTATAACCGCGAGTTAAAATTGTTGACAAAAAAAAATGTCACAGAATTAGCGTCACGGTTTTTCCTAGGCGCGTATAGCTGCGCCGTCGGAACTTGAGTTCGCGACGAAAACTTATTCAACGCATTGTGCGAGCAATTACGCCGACGGTGTTTTATTCGCGAACGATGTCGTATCAAAACGCGAGAGACATATATTTGTCCTCAGAAACCGCACTAAGTATACCGAGGCGCGGGATTACCAAACCGACGGGAACTTATTCGCGCACAACCGAGTGTCGAAACGCGAAAATATAATGTCTCGTTATGGACTGCACTAATTATGCCGAGACGCGGGATTACCGAGCCGGCGGTATAGATTTCGCGAGCGACCTTTTGTCGCAACACGCGAAGAAACAGTCTTTGGAAATCACAGTAAGCCGAGGAGTTTGAGCAGTTCCGACGGCAGCTTGAGCGCAGACGTCCTCGTCGACCGCGAAGAGAATTTCTCCTTTAGACTGCACAACACTAGCCGAGACGCGTAATGATAGCATCGACAGCAATGAACTCGCGAACGATCTCGTCATAGACGAGTAACAGTTTTGAATCACACTGTAGTAACGCTCCTGGGCACGCGACAGCGGAGCCGACGGCAATGAATTCGCGGCCGACCGCTTGTCGACTTGCGAAGAACAGCGTTATACAAAATTGCATTATCGTTTCTTGTCGCACAGCACAGCGAATGATTGACTGCACTTGCTTTTACGACGCGAAGCTCACTTTCACGTTTCGCGTGTTGATAGACTTTTCTCGCACTACGCGAAACGGGGTCTGCCCGATTCTACTTTAGAGAGCGATTAGAGCGAACGCGACAACGAATTTGATAACGACCTTTTCTTTCACACTTCTTGAGAGTCACACAAAAAAATCAATCCATACATTGCGCTGTCTTTCAGTTGCTAGTATCCGGCTCAAAGGACCATTCAATTCTGTGCAGAAACCTTCAATTAATTTTTTTTCTCACAGAACGGAAAACATTTATTTGATTACTGGTTCGACTGTTTGTACGGATTAGGAAGGATGTGATCTGGATAAATTACTCGTGGTTTGTTAAATGGGTGACTTTATTCAAAATAATTAAAGTGAAAGTAAACTTGATTCGCTATCTAGGTTTTGCTCGCGAAAAACTCCACCGAGCTCTTCGGGCCGACCTCTCTTCAAAATACGCAGGATCGACGGCAACGGCAGCCGATCGATTCTTCGCTTGGACGCGTGGCACGCGCGTGCCAAAACATGATTCGCTAGCGAGGCTCGAAGGCTCGAGACAAAGGCGCGTTTTTGTCAACTTCTCGCGCTCGGAATCGAAAATATGCGGAATAACAACTCGGCGGCGCATATATTTGTGACCTTGCTTTAGCATTCTCGCAAGGCTTTTATAATTTTAAACAACACAGTTAAATAATATCCTAATAATATTAAAATTAAGGAGTAACACCACTGTAAAATTTTCAAATAATCGATAATTTTTTTTGCTTAAAAAATCCTTTGAATCTTGGAGAATATGGGGAAAAAAGTTTAATACTTAAAAAAATTTTTCCTTGAAATTGCAAGCTTTTTACTGAGCGCGCCGGACTACTTCGAAACGACTACCTGCGTCGGTTGGATACCTGTTGAGAAGATATTGCCTAATGACTTATTTGTTGTTGTCGAGGAAAGAGATTGAGGAGGAATATTCCAACGTAGAAGGGTAGCTTTATGATCCTGGGATTGCAGATTAATGGTAAAAACTTTTTAAAAGTAGAATTCTTCATTTTTTCATGTCTATAATATTTTAAAACTATCAACGCGTTTTTCTCGAAATACAATTTTTGAAATTGGCACGCAGCATAACTCAAACAATTTTCATACTTTTCATTCGAATTTTTCACCATATCTTCAAAAAAACATTTTGAAGAGAAATATGTAGGGAATTTTCGATAAGTTGATTTAAAAATTATTTATTAATAAATAACTGTTCCGTTTTTGGTCGAAAATTGAACAAAATTATTCAAATATTCGCCAATCACACAAAATACAATATTCATAAATAAATGTTGATCGCCAGTGGCAATTTAAAAATAATACTGAGACAAATTACTTTGACCAAAAACAAGCTAATTTTTTTATTAAAAGTAAATGAACACTACGTTTCGACCAACATTGTGGCGGCCCTTTTCAAGTGTTATTCTTATTCCGCAATTACATTAATCCGAAACGGAAACGTGAAATTTTCACCTGTCATGTTAACATTCTGTTAGCTACTGAAGCTAAAAAACAATATTTCTAAATTCCCCTACGTATTTTTTTAGCTAAAATCATGTAAATTAAATGATTTTTTTTGTTCCAAATTCAAATTTACGTCAACTACACTGCGTGCCGCAGAGCGTCTAAAATTCAACATGCCTCGGGAGAATGGCTTTAGTGCCGCTATTTTGTAAAATTTTTCACTGAAAATTTTTTATTGTATACTTAAATACACGCTTATTAATTTCCCCAAATATAATTAGTCTATTTCCTTTTTTCCATTAAAAAAAATGGTCAAAAAACGCCTTTTTTAGGCCGTTACAGTGGTGTTATCTCTTAAATTATTACTTTAAAACTTGTAACAAGGGTCCCATCGTCCCGACGAACGGTCGGAAGGCCGCGCCCGGCGAACATCAGCCGAGCAATGCTGCAGGCGTTTCGTGTCCCATAATTACTTTTCACAAAGCCGATAAAACGGCGTGACAATTATCACATTATCGCGCGAAACGGCACAAAGCCGAGCGCGCCCGACGGCCGCCAAAACCAGCCGAACGCCGCTGCCGCGTCGATGTACCGTTATCACGCGCGTATAAAAGATAGTTTGATTCCTAGGATAAGAACTCCGTCTCCGATTCCGAAACTATCCGGATCTCCGGGACCGGTGCCCCGAGTTGAGGTAGAAGCGTACTCTGCCTCTGTTGAGAAATCTCAGTACCCGGGAGACCACCGAACACCCTGAGAGCCATCCTGCCGTCGGCACCTGGGGTAGAAGCGTACTCTGCCTCTCCCGAGTTTGTCTCGGGGCCGATCGACACTCTTTTTCTTCAAATAAGCCTCTCCTGACTCTCCGGCCGCTCTCAAGTGGAGACCCGCCGCTTGTGTCGCGCCAACGTGACAGCCGGTGCATCCTACTACCTGCAGTTCGGCGGTGGCACGCCGAGACTGCATTTACGCTGGAGAATAAACAAAATTCTCCCGCAAAAGAATCTTCTCGCGATTTCTGCGACGCGCCGCCCACTCTCGCATCTACCCGACCGACCGTCCCGCGTAGGGGTACGCGCCGTACCCCATTTCGCCGTTCAACGCGCCCCTTACGCGTAGCCGTTACACCCCCCGACTTCTTATACCCATGCGTTCGGCGTTAACTCCAAAAGTAGCCCCGCGGCCATCAGTCTCGGTTTCCCCACCTCCGCGATTGCGACCCGCCATGACACCTGTCAACAGCAGATTCTGTCCGTCGGGAAAAATGCGCCTACACACCGGGATCGCATCCGATCTATCCTACGATACCACGTGCTGGTGCATCCGGACCCAGTTTACATTGTATGATTATTCGCGTTCTGAGTATATTTTGTATTATAGAATATTCGCGCTTTGATTTTATGTCGTATGCGCCCTATGCGGTTCGCTGATTCTATTCAGTTTTGATTGTATGTTATTCGCGCCTTGCGCATATTGCGTGTTATAATCTTTGCGCTGTAATTTTATGTCGTATGCAGCCTACGCTCTGATTCTATTTATTATGTTACTCGCGCTCTAAGTATATTTTGAAGTATACTCGCGCTCAGATTCTATTTTGTATATTACTGCAGTGTGATTGTTTACACGAATAAACGGTTTTATCAGTATTAAAATCCACGGAGTCCTGTCGACCCTTTCACGAGCCCTGATTCCGACTGAGCAGTCCGACGCTCGTGATAAGCGGCTGTTACAAACTTATTGCAATTAAATATATTTTGTAGTTAAATTAATTAATGTTTTCTTTAAAGTGCATTGTAATTTTGAAACTTATCAACGCGCCGAGTTACATTTTTATAGGATCCCCTCCTAAAGGAAATTTGACATTCAACTCGGAGGTCCTCACCAGAGAGACTTTCTCAGAAGGAGAGTCCCCCTCTACAACATGGACGCCCTTACTCCAATGCCTTTCGGCTCCTGGTAAGAGGGCGCCCATGCTGCATTTATGTCCGAGAGGAGAGGCTGCGAGCTCCGTTGGCTGGACAAGTCCAGCCCCCGAAGCACACTCCCCCCTCCACGGTTACGGCTCTCTCCGCTCTCGTAGGAGTTGGGATTTTACCGCAATCAAGGAGGTTGCCCATTTGGGGGCCTGGCCGCGCAGCGCGCGCAAAGCGCAGGCTACCCGACCCGACCCCCGTTTAATAAGAGATCTTCGAGAGGGAGCTCCAGGACTTAGTTGTCCCCGGCCTTCCCCCCAAGACCTCATCCTGAGTCTAAATCAGACGCAGGCGTTAGAGGAATACACCCTCCCTCCCACGATAGAGAGTGAGAGGAGGCATGTCCCCGTCCTCTCCTTTCCTCCACGTCGCTCTCTGTTTTTCCCCCCACTCTCTTCTTTACCTCTATCTCGGGTCCAGATTCCAATGTAATTTAAATTTTGGAACCCGTCTTTAAAGTCAAGTTAACGTAAAATCTTTTTTTTCCCCCGAGGCTGGATAAACAGTTTTTAATATTAAAAAACAAGAATTTTGTCTCACTACCTTCATTAAGGGGGCCCAAAGATCTATGAAAAGACGAAAAAACCCTTTTTTCCCTTTTTACTAAGACGTTTCCCCCAAAGCCCCGAAAGGGGGCGTTTTACTTTTTTTTAAAAATTTTTTTCCTCTACCCAAAAAGATGCTTTAAATTTTTCGGTTTTTGCTGTTTTTAAAAATTTTTGAAAAACGCCCCTGGTCTATAATTGAAAATAAACCTTTTTTTAAGTGAAACTTTTAACGAAGAAACCGTCGGGGATTCTATAAATTTTTGTGTTTTTTTCTATGTTTTTTAATAGTAGAAACTGGGTTGGCTTTTTTAAATTTAAACCCATCAAATCGATTTTCCATTTTAAAAACGAGGAATCTTCAAAATTTAAATCAGATGGGCCTCTATATTATCAATCGATGCTATTTTCCCCCTTCTCGGAAAAATTTTTGTATTTTAAAATCTTTTTTTTTCTTTTAAGGAGGGTTTGTTTAAAATTCATTTTATTACAATGGGGAAAACCCGCGTTCTATTAAAAAAATTCGTAGAAAACAAGTCACCTTTTTAAAACATATAATTTAATGTTTGTCGGATATTTAAAAATTCTTCTAATTTTTTTTTTGTTTCTTACCGATCCGTTTTAAATCTAAGGGGGTACCTTTTAAACCCGCAAAATGAGCAAATTTTCCGAATTTTTTTAAAGGGGTTTTTTAAAAATTTTTCAAATCAAACGGAAAATAAATGATTAAGCCCAACCCGGGTACCCAAAAAGTGATTCATCTTAAAAGCAATATCCCCAAATTTTGGAAAGCGATTAAAAATTTTACCCTTTTTGGGAGGGTTTTTTTTTGTCCCTCCCCTCCCCAAAAGTACTGCTCCCTTGTTTCATCTGACGATTCGTCTTTGATTTCTGTTACGGCTGCTGACGATGATGAGATCAAAGGCGGCTTTCGTTATTCTTTCTTCTTTAACTTGGTGCAATCAGACCGGAGATGACCCTTAGTTTTGCAGTAACGCAGAAGGCTTCGGTTAGCTTTTTGATGGTTGCGTTTTTCTTATTTCAGATTTGGTTTCTTGTTGATTTATTCTCTTTTTTCTCTTGCTTGATTCTTGGTGCGTTTCCACACGAAGAAGTTATGTTGCGCATGTCCTTCAAAAATTAAGCTATCGATTACGCTCGAATGGGCGCGGCGACGCCTTTCAGGGCTAAGCTTCCTATTACCCGTTAATTAGTAAATGAATAGCGTCCTGTTCTGGTAAATGCATGCTCTTGCATCAATGCAATCTTGTCTATTGCGTATTCTTGAAATGATTCCTTAGTAAAATTCCACACGCGAATCTCTATTTTTTGCAAAGCCACGTAAAAAGGATTTTTTTTTTAACATCTTAATGATAGCTTCTTTAAAAAACCAGTCCCATGATTCTATAGCTGAGCCGGTATTTGTGTCATATCAACGGCGAGCCAGTTTTTTGAGCGTATTTGTTGCTGCGAGGAAGGTTATGTTTGATGAGATCCCATAGATTTGCAAGACCTTTTATTTCTGTATCCACAGTTCTACATTCTCGTCCTCAGATCCACTAAAATCCGGAATCTGCACGACAAAAGTTTGAACGGCTTGGGTCGGTGAAGTAGTAGCCAGGGGTAGTTGCTGCTGTACATTTGGTGTACTGAAATTGTCTTTCTAGCCTCTCCCCCCTGAGACATAGGAAGCTGGATTGACACAGGCACGCTGATTCCCGTTTCCGAGAGATAATGCTTCTAATAACTGCTTCATTGTCTCTTGATTGTTGATTTGTGCTTGTTTGCTGTTAATTGTTCCACCAGTAATGAGCAATATAGCGGTAGGATGCTTCATTTGATACTGCAACTGTGAGTGATTTGTTGTCCAGAAGGGTTTTCCGATAAAGGGAAGGCCCGCTTTTTGCTGTGCCTGCTTTTTTTAAACCCGGGGTTTAGCCCCTCGTCTGATCCTGCTCTTCTTTTTTCATTAAAATCCCCGAAATTGCCATGATTTCAAAACGATACATTTTTCCGATTTTTTGGAAAATGGGAGAAACGCATTTGGCGACTTCCTTTTTTCTTTGCGCTTGTTTTCGTAAAAACTGTTAAAAAATTTGTTTTTTTCCCCTCAACATTGTCTAATATAATAATACATGAATTTTAAATCGGCCAATAGAGCCCAAGCGCGAAAAATTAAATTCTTCGGAACTGTATCTCTTGGTTTGAGATTACTAAAGTTTCATATATAAATTAATCTCGAACTTACATATGGAGAAAAATAGGCGAGAAAAGTTGGTAAGAGCAGTCGCCCGGAAAATTAAATACGTGGGTTCGATTCCCGTTTCAGCAACTTTTCGGACCTATATTTTTCTCGCCTATTTTTCTCCATATGTAAGATAGTTCCATAGTAAGATAGTGAAGATGTTCAAGATTAATTTATATATGGAACTTAGTAATCTCAAACCAAGAGATACAGTTTCGAAGAATTAATTTTTTGCGCTTGAGCTCTATTGGCCGATTTAAAATTCATGTATTATTATTATTAATAATATTGAGAGCCGACATATATTTCTTATCTGATTTTATTTACACCTGGGCCTAATCATGGCGTTATTTAATAACATCTACTAAAAGGCAAATGAAAAATATAGGATTGAAAGGGTCTGAATAGCTTAGTTGGTAAGAGCAGTCGCCCGGAAAGTGAAAGACGCGGGTTCGATTCTCGCTTCAGCGATTTTTTGGACCTATATTTTTCTCGCTTATTTTTCTTTATATGTAAGTTCGAAATTAATTTATATATGGAACTTAGTAATCTCAAACTAAGAGATACAGTTCCGAAGAATTAATTTTTTTGCGCTTGAGCTCTATTGGCCGATTTAAAATTCATGTATTATTATATTAATAATATTGAGAGCCGACGTATATTTCTTATCTGATTATCTAATTATGTTATTGTTTACGTTTCGAACATAAAGGAAAATATCAACATCAACACCTTTTACTTGGTAAGAAGTTTTTTGCAATGCACGATTTGTTTTAATAAGTATTTCTTATTTTTTCTTCTGGAACGACGCTTAATGGATGCCAATTCAGTGCCGACACGCACAAGGTACGATAAATTGGCGAGAAAACATCCAAGCGTAAATTGTCTAGCGTATATGCCACGTAGTATTATACCCGATAACGGCACGCCAAGAACAAAATTTCGAGAAAATAAAAAAAATTAATGTTTACTCTCATATTTCTTCGAAAACAACGCTCAAATGATGCCGACACGCACAAAGTACCGATGAATAGGCTAGAAAACATCCAACGCGTAAAAATGGTCTAGCGTAATGCCACGTAGTATATACACGATAACGGCACGCCAAGAACAACTTTTGTAGTAATAAAAAATTAATGTCAACACGCACTTTTCCCGCGATAGAAAGGACTATATCTCTTCTGAGAGAGCGAGAATGATCGCTTCAAACGAGTCACTCGGGCGCTAATATGGCGACGAGAAGTCCGCGTGATTTTGTCCCAGAAACCGCACGGATTCGGTACTCGATATGGCGGACCGAACCAAAGCACTTCCTTGTTTCTTCACAAGTCTTAGACTTACAAGGGAAGTTCGGCAAGTGTTAAAATTCAAAAAAATCTGAAACTTTGTATAAGTTTAGAGTAGATGAACCTAATCACGAAACAATTTTTTTAGCTGCTGATATTCGGTTTAGTGGTGCAGCATCCCCTTAAATAAAATCGGTGTTTACGTTTTCAAGGCGAATATCGCCGAAATAATGAGAAATATAAAAAAATGTTTCCAGCAAAAGTTTTTATGGTTTCGAAAGCTCTTTATAATGGCATGATCATATTTTGCAAAAATGTATTAATTTTTCAAATACCCCCACCACGTATCCTTTTTTTTTTAATATTTAAATTTTCTTGCAACTAAAATTAAAATTAAAGTTTATTTCACGCCAAAATTCAAACCATATATAATAAAGTTGCGATCCGTAAACGTGTTTTTGAGAAATAAACTGAAACATCCTTACAGGGTATGCTGTGAATTTTAATTCAAACATCTAAAGGTTGTATAAAAGTAGTTGTTTTTTTTGGTATTGTTAAAATATTTACTTGTTTGTCTTTTGGTACAAGTTCTATACAACCTTTAGATGTTTTGGCTTTAGAATTTGGAAAAATTTTATTCGAGCTTCTCTGATAATGTTATTTTAAATAATTACGATATAAATTTACATTTACGCAATAACATTATAAAATTACAGTCTTTGGCACACAATCAACTTCTTCTCCAAGATTTCGAAATTTATTTGAATATAGTTGATATAAAAGTGGCTATTTATCAACACGCGAGCCTGAAAAGTTTGAAATCCACATCAATACTGTTATTTTAAAGAAGAAAAACATATACCGAAATGTAGCATTTGTGATAAAATGGCTTTTATATACGTGGTGCATGGTGCAAAAAATACTTCTGTTTGAACACTTCTTTGAACAATACCATTATTGTAACATTATATAGAATAAATAATATCTTATTTTTGTAAAAACTACTATATTATTTATAAATGTGTAATATACAAAAATCAGTACGTGATTAGATTTATTACGAACATTCTGTTTCATCGTTATCTTGTATTGCGAAAATTACAGAGAGAAAAGGGGAGAAAAGAGAAGTCGTAGCCAAAATTAGCGGGCCGATAAAATTGACAGCATACCCTGTAAGGATGTTTTCGTTTATTTTCTCAAAAACACGTTTACGGATCGCACTTTATTATATATGGTTGAATTGGCGTGAAATAAACTTTAATTTTAGTTGCAAGAAAATTTAAATATGAAAAAAAAAAGATACGTGGTGGGGGTATTTTGAAAAATTAAACATTTTTTGCAAAATATGATCATGCCTTATAAAGAGCTTTCGAAACCATAAAACTTTTGCTGGAAACATTTTTTTATATTTCTCATTATTTCGGCGATATTCGGCTGAAAACGTAAACACCGATTTTATTTAAGGGATGCTGCACCCCTAAAACCGAATATCAGCAGCTAAAAAAAATTGTTTCGTGATTAGGTTCATCTACTCTAACCCTTTTACAAAATTTTTAGATTTTTTTTAATTTTTTCACTTGCCGGGAAATTCCCCTTTAGTCCCCCTTAACTGCTTGAAACCCATTATTCATTTTTTCACCTTTCTGCGATTTCTGACCGCGAGCCCCCGTTTAAAACCGCAAAAAAAACAAAGCTCGGTATAAAACGCATAAAAGAAACCCACGTACTTTTCCCCTTTTATAATTTTCGATACTTTGGACGTCGAGACCCGGAAGGGGAAGGATAGATTTTTTTTCCCCCCCTTTTGAGGGTGAAAAAGGGGCGTTTTAAAATTTCCCAACCCCTGGAAGAAATGGTCCAAAAAAAGAGGGGAGGGATTAATCATTAAAACACCCCCTTAAATTTGGGAACTTAGTATATTCTTAAGTAAGTAAGTATTACAAGGAAGGCCCCCTAAGAGACTGACTGTTCCCCACCCCGCTCGTCCCCCCTATGTCCGTCAAATTCCGGGGGCGCTCGCTTTGCCAACACTCTTAAAATAACACCACCTCAAAAGCCCCGACAAACCCAAAAGGGGTCTCCACAAGGGTTATTTCTTCTTTTATATAATATATTATATATATATTTTAAAAATTACATTAAAAACAGACTATTATTCTTTTTTTTCCCTTTTTCCCAAAGCAATCATCCATATTTTTTTAAAAAAAAATTAATTGTTAATTTTTAAAAATTTTTTTTAAAAAATAATAGGATAATGGCGGAAAGAAAAAAGATATTATTATTGAAAAATATTTTTAAAAATATAATACATATCTTTTCAGTTTGCATTCACATATTTTGTATATCACAAACAAATTTTTTCTTTTTATAAAAAAATATTTTTTTTTTTTTGTTTTGTGTTGTCCCCTTTTTTTTTTGGGTTCCCTTTTTTTGTTCCCTTTCCTTTTTTTTCCCATTTCTTTTTTATTTTTTCCCCGCCACGTTACCCTTTCCCCCATCTTTCAAAATATATAACCCCTTATTAGGGGGGGAGGGGGGCCTTTTTTTACAAACAAAATTAGGGCTTAAAAAAAGAAAGGGGGGGAAGAAAGTTTTTTAATTAAAAAGAAATAATTTAAAAAGTAACCTAAAAAGAAAATAGTTTTCAAATATCAAAAAAATAGGGATTTATAACTTACAAAAACATGTTTTTTATTCATACTTATTAAAAAGGAAAATACTATATTTTTTTCATAAAAATATAAACTATTTTCTTGTTACGCAAACCCTTTTTATTTGGGGGTTTTAAAGAAATAATTGTTTAACCCTTTTGCAAAAAATAATGGATGATTGCGTAACAAAAAAAAGATATTCTTATATAAAAAAATTTGTATATTATAAATAAATATCAAAACCCCATCCCGTTATGTGTGTATGTACATTTAAAAAATTTAAATCAAATTATAAACCCCCCACGTCAACGTGTACATTAAAATACAACGCCTTCAGCGCAATCTTGTTCGAAAACCTTTAAACTTACAGAGTTTAAAAACGCATGCGATTGGGTGTTTGCCCTGAATGATGACGACGGGGACAGAGACTTTTTTTAAAAGAATTTTTTTTAACTTAAACCTTTTCATAAAATTTCCGCTTACAAAAATACGTAAGCGAAATTAAAAAAACCCCTTTTAAATTTTATAATTCAAAACCCAAACTATCGATTTGTTTTGTATAAAATCGATTGCTTCAAACCCTTATTGAGCATTCGAAAATTTTTTTGTAACTCCAAATCTCCGCTTGCGTAAAGATACAAAGTTTTTCGGCTATTTTCCCGGAACAGGGCCGAGACACTACCGTATCTCTTAATTTTATAAAATTGGTAAATAATTCCCAAGCAATTTCCCCCCAAACGCCGCTTTGAAAGAAATAGTCGAACCCCCTTTTTTTTCCCGACTTTATTGCTCAGATTTTTTACGTTTTAAAAATGCCGATCCGACTCCTCTTTATAACCCCGTACATCATCATTTTATTTTTAATAAGTTGGTATTTTTAGGGTCCCATTTACGGGGGGTTTTTGGGATCACAGAGTAAAACCCCTAAATTTTTCTGACACTGATGCAGATTTCCTATAAGCACGTAAAGGATTCTTTTTCGCTAAATTGGTTTGGGAAAAAAATTTTTGGTTTTATAAACATCCCCCGACTCTCAGCAAGGGGGGCTATATCGACTTTGAGTGATCTTAAAAGGTTTCCTTTTGGGCTTTTTAGAGAAAGTAAGATGGACAATTTATTCCGCGGAGCAAATTTAAATTTTAAAAAAAATATGTATTTTGTTTATTTTAAAATTTAATGGTTTTTTTTCTTTTATTTATACTTTTTTTTGATTGGGCCCAAAAATTTTTATGTTTTTTTTGCTGCTTTATCATAAACCCACTTAATACCTTGGGGGGGTATGGGGGGAGAACTGTGGGGGCGGGGGCTCTTAACATGACTAGATGTGTCCCTAAAATTTTCCACAATTTTATCAATAAAATTTCCCCACTTTAAAATGTGGGGTGGAAACCATATGAAAAAGTAAAAGTACATACTTTTTGTGTACATATTTTTTTTATATATTGTTCCCCTTTTAAAGCCCGTACAAATTTTTATTGTAAACATATACATACTATTTTTAAAAAATAAAAACAAAACATACTATCATTCAAAAATTTAAAAAATTGTTTTTTTGGATTATATCGGGGTTTTAAAAAATTTAAAAATGTTTATTTTTTTCACAGAAAAATTAACCCCACCGAAAATGCAGTTTTCCCCTTTTATATCGTGTGGCGAAGGCTGGCACAATTAAAACATCAGTTTTTTCCCCTTGGGGTTCAAAGCGGGGCCCCGGGAAATTGGGATTAAAAAGCCCCAAAAATTTCTTTCACTTTTATTGATTTTTTTGCTTATCTAGGTTTTTGCTTATATTTTAAAAAATGCCCTCTGCCAAAAAATTTTGAAAAAACGGGGCTCTTCGCAACCGCGAAATAAATTTTAAAAAAAATAAAAAAAAAGGGAAGTGTTTTCATTTTCTTAAAGTGATTCATTTTTAAATTTAATAAAATTGATAATAAAAAACTTTCTTTAATGCTTGAAAAAGATGGGAAATTTTTTTATGTAAAAAAATTTTGAGTGAGATGCGAAATTTAGATAAAAGTTTTTTGTTGAAAATTGCCTTTAAAGACAAAAGTTATTATGCCTTTTTTAAAGTTTGCTTTTTTTTTGCTTCTTCACAAGTGAAAAAATGTTTTTATTTTATGTATAGGAACCAAAAAGTAACGTTTTTCCTTGGAAAAATACGTTTTTTATAAAATTGAAGAAATTTTAAACATAATTTATAATAATAAATATACAAAAAAGTCAAGAAACAATACAAAAATTTGTTTTAAAAAATTTAAAATTAAAAAATTAAAATTCCCGGTTGCATAAATTTTTTTATAAAAATAAAAAAGAAAGACAAAGGAACTAACGCCGGTAATTATCGCCAAAATTATTAAATAAATTTTTTACGGTCCTGCAGTTTCCCCCCACGATCCTTTCTTTCGGGGAACGCAAAGCGAAAATCTAAAAATACAACGCATGAAAACTCACGTAAGCCAAAACACTTTTTAGGCCCAAAATAAACATCTCCGAAGGGGCTAAATCGTCAAAAAAAAAGATTACAAACCCGGGGGACCCAAAAAGACTAAACTATAAATTCTAAAATATAACTCGCGGTGCCTTAAAGATAGCTAGTTGACCGCTCTCTAAATGAGATTTACTCTAGTATTGGCCCTGCTTAAATTTTGATTCTTTTTTTTTCGGAGAACGAAAAACGATATTTAAAATATTAAAATATTAAATTTATCTGCAGATCCGGGAAAACCCCCGATAAGTCCCGATGTGACAAACAAAGGGAAAAAATTTTTTGGGGGCCCAGAAAAAAATTTAAAATATAACCAAATGGGTTTTTTCAATTAAAATAATTGAAATCATAAATTTTTTTAAAATTCCCCATTCCCAAGGCCCGGGGGTTTCCCCCTTAGCAAAAAGCAGAACCCCTTAAAAATCGCATTGAAAGCGAAAAAAATTAATTTATTAACTCCCGGGCGGGGGTCTTTTTCCTTGAAAAGTATAAAATTTTTGTTTAAATTGGGAAATACACTTTACCACCGGGTGATCATTCTCCCGTTTCCCTTTATCGGTGAAAAACAGTAATCGAGAGCGATTAACCCCGCCCCGGGCCCAGAACGTTGAAAAAAGGGTTTTCCCCTTGGGAACCCCAAGAATATAGCTATTATATTTGAAAATCGATTTCTTTTTATTACAGATATTTTTTTAAAATTTTTTGGGAAGTTTATTAAAAATTATGGCTCGCCCCCCCCGTATTAAATTTTACCCTTCCGGGTAACATGGGGTGCCATGTTAAAACATTTCAAAAATTACGTTTTTAATTTTTAACAACCCTTGGCAGGGGGCCCTGTTTATCGAACGGAAATACGCGGTGGGCTACATAAGTCAATTTTCAAGCAGATTGCCCCAGGGGTAAAAACATAAAATGCAATCGTAATTTATTTCCCTTGAAAACCAAACAAACGTATTTCAGTATTTTTTACGAAAAATTTGGGAGGGTGGGCAAGGGGTCACCCCTTTGGCCCCCTTTTTCCGATTTTTCGTGAGTCGGTAAATTTTTCCCAATTTTGATTTTATTCTATTGCGCTCGGGTTCATCTAAAGGGGATACCTTGAAGTAGATTTAGAGTATCAAAAAAATTTTTTAAACGGGAAAATAATTCTGTTTTGGGAAAATGATGGGAAAAAGTGCGTAATTTTAATTTATTTAAAACTTATAACATATTGGGGGAAAGGGGGATTCGGTTTAAGGCAATGATTGCAAAAACCCCAAATTTTTTTTAGTTTGAAACAAACTTTTCAAATAAATTTTAATTTTCCTAAAAATTTCGTTTAAATTTTAAGTAAAAATTTTATAAACCAAACTATGGGGTAGGCATGGGGGCATACTCGACATTTCTAAAAAGTGTTTATATGAGTTTTTATCACAATACATGTCCCCGGGTGTATCCGGGCAAATGCCGGTAATGTACCCGACACAATGTCCTATTTATCACAATTTTAAAGCGAAGACGTGTATGAGAATTTTAAAACGCGATGTAATTTCAAATTTGATACGACGTTACGCGCGGACAATGCGCCCGGGATACCCCTAGGGGAAAAAAGTCCCCGGTCTAATAAAAATAAAAACAACGGCTCCCATAATGACTGAATTTGTAGGGTTTAAAAACAAAAATTTTTCGCTTTGCGAGTGGATGGTAAAAAAGATACAAAAAAAATCAAAAAAGTCAAGAGGAACTTTTTCGCGAAACGATAAAGTTTTTACGTTATACGCAGTGCTTGAAAGAAGAGATTTTTAAATGACGCGTCAAAAATCTTCATAAAATCCAAAGCTGCATAAGGTAACATCATTTTCGAGACAAATATTTTTTAATTAATTAATGTTTTTGAGAATTAAAAATTTTTTTATTCCCAAAAGGGGACTTTTCATGTTGTGCCGCGCGATCCTCCTCACGCCCGCGCGTTTTTGAACAGTATAACCTTTTTTCAAAAAAAAATTTTTAAACAAAAATTTGGGAGGAAAAACACTATTTTCTAATCTTATCAAATTTTTACCTTAGACGGCGTTATACAATAATTTATTAGTGTTTTGGAAAGCTCTCTAAATAAGCTACGAAAATAGTAATAAAAAATTAGGATTCCATTTAAAAAATTAAGGTGATTTTTTTAAACCTTGGAAACGCAAACCCAAGGGTTTTCAAATGTAAGATCAAAATAGTTTTTTTAAAAATTTTGTCTAAAATTTTTTCTGAAAAAAACGTTACTTTTCAAATTTTTTCAGTGTTCCGCCCTTTTTTGGGAAATGTTATGAATAATATATAATTAATGAAAGGCTCGTAAAAATTCAACAAAATTAAAAAATAATATAGTGGCCCAAAACAAAACGAGCAAAAAAAAAGATGTAAAAATTTTTTTTAAATTTAAAAATCTTTAAATTAACTTTCCTTTACAGAATCGACAAAAATTTGTAAACTTTTTCGACTGCATACAGTCTTTTCAATACATAAAAATTAAAATTAAAAATAAATTTAGATGTTAAAAAAAAAAAGTTATTTTTAAAATTTTAAAAAATAAAAAATTGAAAGATTTTTCGCTTTTTGCCCCAAATAGAATGAAAGGCGATTGTCTAGATCCCAAAGTTATGCGACATTTGAGCATGCTACGGATATAATACGCGAATTAAATCAATGTCAGAAAATATTAAAAAATCTTTCAACTTACATTATCGTTTTAACAAGTCCTTTTCTCCCCGATTTCAAGTGTGTGGTTGCGAAGTCTGAATACCAAATGTCAAAATAGAGAGCGTGATGTATTTATTTTACCATGTTTTTTCTAAATTTGATTCAGCAAATTTTTAAGTATGTCAAAATAGCTACTGTCTAACAATTCGTGTCTGTTTTTTAAATTAAACCCTTTTTCGTTTTAAAAGTGGCATTTCGGATTTGTTTTTTTTGGTAATTTTTTTTAAATCCATAAATTTTAAATTGTCCCAGCAAATGAGGGTTTTTTAGAATGGTTCCGTGATAACCGAATGCTAGCAGAGTCAAATTTAATTTTATTTTTTATGTTCTTTAATCTTTTTTAAACTGTCTTTTTTTTTTTTTTTTTTTTTTTTTTTTTCCGCTTGTGGCGTCCAAATCTTTGCAGTTAATTTGTAAAAAATTAAAATTCGTGGGGCAATTTTTTTTGCCTTTTAAAACCTTATGAAGTCATTTTTTTATTAATGGAAAACAATCCTACCACTAAGGCTCTTTTTGGGAAAAGCAATTTCCCAGATATTGGCTTATATGGTATGACAAAAATTAATTTGTATTAGTTTATTGGTACTGTAATTTTTAATTATTGGTGTTAATTTTTAGTTGAGATTTTTTTTAAATCTGGTTTATTTCGGAAAATTAGATTCAAGAGGATAACCGTTGGATAGCAAAATGTTAATGCTTTTTTAATTTTTTTTTTGTGAAATTTGCGGAGTGATAGAATAAAGCTTACCCCCCCAAGATAATTGTTCCTTTTTATGCAAGTCGGATGTTTTGAAAAAAATGAAAGTATCTCCTGAGAATTTTTTTTGTGAACCCTAAATAAATTTTGTTTTTATTACTTTGATCAATGTCAAAAAAAGCTTATACAAGATTATTCCTTTCCAATGTAAATTGTGTCATCTTTAAATTGTGAATTGTTAAAAAAATATGTAATTTTGTAGGGAAAGTGCAAAATAATGTGTTAAAAAAGGGGAAAAAAAAAGGGTTTTTTTCCCAATTTAAATTATAATTACCAATTTTTCAAGTCCGCATGACTATATCGGCAATGATCGGAGAAAAGTGGGGAACCCATAGGAGCCCAAAAATTTTGTTTTGTAAGTTATGTTTTTAAAGTAAAAAATGTAAAAGTAAAAAAATTTATCCTATAAATTCATTTTGGGAATTTTGGGTGACCTAAAAATGCCATCTATTGTGATGCTTTAATGAAGATTCGGAAAATTAGAAATAATGAAACAACGTCCAATGAAGTATATGCGGGTCTTTTTTGTTTTCCCTGATGAATTTTTGCTATATAAAAAATTTATTTAAAAAAACTGTCCGCTCTAGGAGGCATTTTTTAAAAATTTATGAAAAAAGGCAATATTATAAGAGAATTTATTTTTTTTGGGAAACTTTAGCAAAAGGAAATTTTTTCCTTTGGGGGGTTTGGGGAGCCCATAAGCTTTGGAAAAAGAGATCGCTTGAAAATAAATAATATATTCTTTTTTGTTGTAAAAGTTTTTTCAACCATTTTTTAAAAAAATTTTGAGTCTTTTTCTATTTTGGTTTGGATTGTTTTAACATGGTATCGTAGAATTCTTCTAGGAGACTCTCAAATTTTTTTAATAAAATTCTTTTTCTAGTGGACTGAATGCTGCCTTTATCTGCCCCCGGTAAATAAAAATTAGGGTTTTTATGCAGAATTTAATTGTGTTTTATGCAGTGAAAAAATTTTTCTTGATGTCCGTTTTTTGTCGTTATTTTTTTTTAAAAATAATTTTTAAAATTGTGGGGAAAGGGAGCATTTTGAACGAAGTGAGATTTTGACCGTTAGAATTGCTTTCTATACTTTGATGAAATTGGTTTTAGCTATTTTTTATTTTTAAATTAAATGGGAGACTAAAATTCACCTCCCCAAATTTTAAAAAGATTGGCATTGGGGGAATTTTTTATCGTTAATTAAAAAAACCTTTCTGGTTGTTTTGTTGTAAAAGGGGTTTTGGTGCATAAGAAAAGTTTGGCGAAACCGTGTTATCAACAAATTGTCGAAGTATTGTTTTAATTTTTAAAGGTCAATTTTTTAATTACTTTTTCATGCGATTTTTCGTAGCCATGGGAAATTTTTTTTTATGTATGAAAAAAAATTTTTTGGTTTTAAAAAGAAAAAGGAGTTTTCAAGGTTTATTTTTAAAAACCATCCAGATATTTTGTTTGGGAAAAAGGTTTTTGGAGAATTTTGGAAAGTTTGCCCCTTTTTATTAAGGAGTTTAAAATTCTTAAAATCAAAATCTTAGTTTAAGAATTTGTTTGAAATGCAAAAAAAGCATCCCATTTTTTTTTTATAGTGGAGAAAACAAATTTATTATTTCAGAAATTACGCAAATGGTTGGGAAACAAACAATATTCTTACATTCCCTTAAAAAATTTCAACTTTTGACATTTCCTTTTTAAAAATTTTGCTAATTAAAAATTTGCCAAAATTTTTAAAGGTTTAACGTTTTTAGACCAAAAATTATAAAAAAAATAGAATTAAAAACGATGGGATTTAAAGGGGAATTAGTCACAGCATTATAAGGCCGGTTTTTAAAAATTAAATTTAAGAAAGGCTCGTATAAAATTTAACAAAATTAAACAATCAATATAGTAGGCCCAAAAAAAAAGAGCAAAATTTAAAAAGATTTTAAAAAAATTTTTTTTTTTAATAGTTAATCATTTTAAATTAAAATTCCCTTACGAATCACAAAATTTTAAACGTTTTTGCGCCCCTACGTCTTTATTTAAAATAAAAATAAATATTAAAAAAAATAAAGTTAGTGTTAAAATACAAAGTTAGTTAAATATTAAAAAAAAAAATTGAAAAAGATTCTTCGCTGTTTACCAAAAGATTGCAAAGGGATTGGTCTCTTTTTATCGGGATGAGATTTTTTAAACACCATTTTAACTCCTTTTTTTTGTTCAACCAAAAAATTTTTAAATTTTTACAAAAAAAAAATTTTAAAAGGCCGTAAATCGCATGAAAAACAGAGTACATTTTAAAAAAATTGATTTCCCATAATTAAAAACAATATCTCGAAAAATTTTTGAAACACGTTTCTGCCAACGTTTTTTTTATGTAACATAACCCTTTACAACAAAAAAAACCCCCCAAAAGGTTTTAATTTAACGATAAAAAAAAAACCCCCAATGAACCAATCTATTACAATTTGGGGGGTGAATTTTTCCCCAGTTAAAATAAATAAAAAAGTAGCAACACGAATTCACAAAGATATAGGAAACCCTTTTTAAGGGACAGAAATCCTTCGATTTGTAAAGCCCATTCCAACAATTTTCTTATTTTTTAAAAAATAACGACAAAAAAAAAGGACATACAAGAAAAATTATTTTACAGCATAAAACACAATTAAATTCTGCAATCAAAAACCAAAATTTTATTTTCCGAGGATAAAAGGGAGCATTCAGTCGCACTAGAAAAAGAATTTTATAAAAAAAGGGAGTTCCCAGAAGACGATTTAGTTTATTAGTTAAAAACAATCCAAACAAAAAAATAGAAAAAAACCTCAATTTTTTAAAAAAAAAAAAGGTTTTTAAAAAAAAAACTTCTCAACAAAAAAGAAATTAATTATTTTCAAGCGACTTTTCTCCTAAAGCTTTTTGGGCCCCAAGATCCCAAGGAAAAAAAATTCCTTTTAGATAATAGTTTCCTCAATAAAACTTTCCCCTAAAATATTGCTTCTTTTTTTTATAAAATTTTAAAAGATAGCCTCCAGAGCGGCAGTTTTTTAAAAAAAACAGTTTTGATATATGCAAATTCTATCAGGGGGAAAAAAAAACAAAACCCGACATAATAGCTTCATGGGGCGTTTTTTTATTTTCTAAGTTTCCGTAGTTTGCATTAAAGGCACAACAATAGATGCATTTATAGAGTTACACCAAGATTCCAAAAATAAATCATAGGTATGATAAAATTTTATATTAACTTCTACATTTTTTCACTTTAAAACATAATTAAAAAAAATTTAGGGGATCCTAGGGTTCCCCATTTTCCCCGTCTTCCCGAAAGTCAGCAGGTTGGAAAACATTGGGGTAATAGAATTAAATTGCGAAAGACTTTTTTTTCCTTTTTGTAGACGACATTTTTGTGCACTTCCGGGACCCCAATATTACAATGTTTTGAAAAATTTCAACAATTATAACGATAAAATAAAATTTTACATTGGAAAAGGAGGAAATCGTTTTAAAAGTTTTTTTAGAAAATGTAAAAGTAATAGATAAAAAAATTTTTTAGTTTTGGATCACAAAAAGACATTCTCAGGTGATTATTTTATTTTTTTCAAACACGATTTTGTCAAAAAAAGGAAAAATTTTAAACTGGTTTAGATAGAGTTTATACTTCACATCCGAAATTTTCAAAAAAAAAATGAAAAAGATTAACATTTTTGCACCAACGGTTTACCCTCTTGTTTAAAATTTTTCACAAAAAATAAAACGCAGATTAAAAAATTTCAACAAAAAAATTTTAAACAACCCTAATAATAACAAAAAACAGATCCCAAAAATACTAATAAACATTAAAATTTTGTTACCAATATAAAAACCAATATTGAGAAATTGCTTCGCAATAAAAGACCCTGCCCCGTATTTGGTTTTTTAAAGGAATCGTTGTTTAAATTAAATTTAAATGACTTCAAAAGAGTTAAAAAGGACAAAATAATTGCCCCACGAATTCAATGTTATTTAAAAAATTGAACTGCAACGATTGGACCCCAAATTTTGTCGGACAGAAAAAAAGGAAGTTAAGAACGGACTTAAAGAACATAAAAATAATATTAAATGACTTGCAGACATTGGTTATCAGGAACCATTTAAACGAAAACTACTTTGACTGGGACAATTTTAAAAATTTTTGGATATGAAAAAATTTCCCAAAAAAAGGGAAAACCCGAAATGATCACTTTTAAAAAACAAAAAAAATGGAAAAATTTTAAAAAAAGACACCGAATGTTGACAGTGCTTTTTTGGACAACTTAAAAATTTTTGCTGAATCATAATTTAAAAAAAAACAGGTAATAAATAAAATCACGTCTCTTTTTACTTTGGGTATTCAGATTTCGCAACACCCCTTGAAATAGGGGGGAAAAAAGGGATTTGTTAAAACGAAATGTAAGTTGAAATTTTTTTAAATTTTTTTGAATTGATTTTAATTCGCTATTAATTCCGTAGCATGCTCAAATGTCGAAAACTTTGGATTCAGACCAATCGCCATATCTTTGGTCAACAGCGAAGAATGTTCAATTTTTATTTTAATATTTAACTAATTTGTTTTTTTAAACATAATTATTTTTTAAATTTTTTTTAATTTTTTAGTATTGTTTAAAAGCCTTTTATGGTCAAAACGTTTCATTATGCGTTTCTGAAAGGGAATGTTAATTTAATGATTTAACTTTTAATAAAAAAAATTTTTACATTTTTTTATTTGCTGTTTATTTGGGCCACTATATAGTTTTGTTTAATTTTGTGAATTTATCGAGCCTTTCTTAAAAATTTTTTTAAAAAAGTGGCCTATAAGGGTGGGACTAATACCGTTAAATACCATTTTTTAATTCAGTTTTATTTATAAATTTTGGTCAGAAACTTTAAAAACATTAAATCTTGGCAAAATTTTAAATTATGCGAAAATTTAAGGAAAATGTCGAAGTTGAAATTTTGGGGAAGTAAGAGAATTTTTTGTTTCCAACCTTTTGGTAATTTCTTAATAATAAATTTTTTCTCCCACATAAACAAAAAAATAGGATGGGGTTTTGTTGCAAAATATCAAGATAAAAATTCTTAACATAGGATTTTTGTTTTAATAGAATTTTAAACTCATTAATTAAAAACGGTAAAGAAAATTCCAAATTCTAAAAACCCTTTTTCCATTTATATTGGCATGAGTTTTTTTAAATCCCCCATTGTAACTCCTTTTTTTGTTCAAAAAAAAATTATATTTCAACATAAGAAAAAATTCCTATGGCTAGAAATGCATGAAACGAGTACATTAAAAATATTGACCATAAAAAAAACAAATCTTCGAAAAAATTTTTTAAACATGTTTTTGCCAACAGTTTCGTTATGCTAAATAAACCTTTACAACAAACTAACCGAAATGGTTTTTTAATTTTAAGATAAAAAAAATCCCCCAAGTAACCCTCTTACAAGGGAGGTAAATTTATCTCCCAGTTAACTTAAATAAAAAAGTAAAAATACACGAATTCATCAAAGAAAGAAAGCAATTTAACGGGTCAGAAACTCATTTGTTTGTTGTGCCCTTCCACAATTTATTATTTTTAAACAATAACGACAAAAAAAACGGACAACAAGAAAAATTTTTTTACATGATAAAGACACAATTAAATTTTGCAATCAAAATTAATTTATTTCCAGAGAGAAAAGCAGCATTTCGTCGCACTAAAAAAAAAGAATTTTATAAAAAAAAGTTTTGAGTCTCCAGAAGCCCATTCACGTTCCCCAGTTAAAAAAAAATCCCCCAACAAAAATAGAAAAAAACTTTAATATTGTTTAAAAAATGGTTTTAAAAAAGACTCATAAAAAAAAAGAATATTTTTATTTATTTTTTAAGCGACTCTCTTCTTCTTTTAAAATTTGGGCTCCCCAAATCCAAAAGGAAAAATATTCTTTTAGACAAGTTTCCTCAAAAAATACTTCTTAATTTAAAATTTTCTTTTTCTTTCATAAAATTTTTTAAAAAATAGCCTCTAGGGGACCCGTTTTTTAAATAACGTTTTGAATAGCAACCCTTCTTAGGGAAAAAAAAATACAAAACACCACTAATACTTTTTGGACTTTTTATTATTTTCTAAAAGTTTCCTAGATCTGCATTAAAACGGCATCAAAAAAAAGATGGATTATAGGCAACAAAAGTCCCCAAAAAAGAACAGGTATGATAAAATTTAAAAATTTAAATTCTCTTTTCAATTTAAAACATAACTTTTAAAACCAAAAATTTTGGGACTCCTATGGGTTCCCCACTTCTCCCACATTGCCGATATAGTCAGAGGGGCTTGGAAACATTGGAATTTGTAATTTAAATTGCGAAAGACTTTTTATTTTCCTTAGAGGGGGACTATTTGTGCCTTTCCCCGACAATATTTTCATATTTTTGAACGAATTCAACAATTTTTAAAGATAGACACAATTTCATTGGAAAAGGAGGATAATCGTGTATAAGCTTTTTGACATAAAAAAGTAATAGATAAAAAAAGTTATTTTGATTGGTATCACAAAAAACATTCTCAGGTAGTTTCTTTCTTTTTCAAATATCCGACTTGTATAAAAATGGAACAATTTTTAATTGGAGATAGAGCTTTATTCTATCACATCCCCAATTTCACAAAAAAAATATGAGAAAGCTTTACATTTTGTATCCAACGGGTTTTCCTCTGATCTAATTTTTAAGAAAAAAAACGCAATTAAAAAATCTCAATAAAAAATTTTAAAAGCCAATAAAACAATTTTTAAAAGATTTCCAAAAAATAATATAAAAATTTAAAAAAATTTTTGTCATACCATATATAGAACCCAAAATCTGAGAAAGTTGCTTCAGCAATAAAAAAGACCACGTAGTGGTAGGATTCGTTTCTTTAAAAAATTAAATGTTTTTTAAGGTTCAAAAGGACAAAAATAAATTGCCCCACGAATTCTAAAGTTTTTTACAAAGAACTGCAACGATTTTGACGCCACATGTCGGACAGGGCAAAAAGCAGTTAAGAAAGGACTTTAAAAAAACAAAAAAAATATTAAAAAAGACTCTGCTAAAATTCGGTTTCACGGAAAAACATTCTAAACGAACAACCAACTTGACGGGAAATAAATTTAAAATTTGGATCATGAAAAGAATTTCCAAAAAAAGACAATACCGAATGTCCACATTAAAAAAACAGAAAAATGGAATTAATTTAAATACAGGGAACCGAATTGTTAGACGTAGCATTTACATACTTAAAAAATTTGTGATTAATTAGAAAAAAAAATTTTGGAAAAAAAAAACATACGCTCTCTTTTGACATTTGGTATTCAGACTCGCAACACACCTGAATATCGGGGGAAAAGGGTTGTTAAAACGATAATGGTTGAAATTTTTTTAAAATTTTTGACATTGATTAATTTGGGTTTTTTTCCGAGCATGCTAAAGTCGAAAACTTGGATCTCAGCCCAAACGCCTTTTACTATTGGTCAACAGCGAAAAATCGTTTCTTTTAAAAAAACAATGAAAACAACATAAAAAATTTTTTGTATTTATAAAGACTGTAGGCAGTCGAAAGTTTTTCAATTTTTGTCGTTCTGTAACGGAATGTTAATTTAAGATTAATTTAATAAAAAAATTTTTACTTTATTTTTTTGCTCGTTTAGTTGGGGTACAATATGATTGTTTAATTTTTTGAAATTAACACTTATATACGGATTTTTTTAACAAACGTGTCATTACGAACTACTATTGATTTATCTATTTATTATCATCTTTGTTGTTTTCGTTATCTTTTATTATCATCTATCGATCATTGTTTTATCTCCTGTTTTTTTT
>NW_028190323.1:0-156254 GCF_048542155.1 Nylanderia fulva
TTTTAATTTGAGGCTTAGTTATAAAGATACATAATGACAAATATTGGAAAGTTGTAAAAAATGATGACCTTTTTTGACATTTTCGCTGAGGAAAAATCGTTCCCAAATTGACCAAAGAATCCATTTGTAATCGTTGGTCCGTTAGTTACCGGACACCCTGTATATGTACCTAAAATAAGAAAATGCCAGAAAAATTGAATTTGCTTATTTATTTAAAGATGCTTATCATATACAAAAATGAATGATATAATCTCTAAAAACTCACCTTTAAAAAAAGGTAAAAAAAGGCGACCAGTTAAGGGCACGCCATTAACAAAAATTATCCATTGCAAACCCATGTACAATAGAATTGTATGAAAAATTATCGATTATAAACCCATGTACAATCGTAACAAAAGTAATAAAATAAAAAAAAAATTGCGCCAAGTGAAAGTAGAAACTTGTACCAGTGGAAAAAAAAAGTTGCAGACATATATAGAGTCGTATAATGAATCAATAAAAATTTAAATTTGCAAATGTAGAATTGTACCATAAAAAAACTTATCTTTTAAAAAAAAGATAAACAAGATGCCAAGTCCATGCGCCATGTGAAAAAGTGTTAAACAAAAAAGTATTTTTAAGTAAAAGAATCTATCAATTGACAAAAATTTATGTTCTAAAATTAATATCTCTACAAAAAGTAATGTCCAATTATTGCGCGAATAAATAAACATTTTTATAAAAAATTAAAATTTAAAAACTTATGCAAATTTAAAATTAATATAAAATAAAAAGAAATAAAAAAATTTTAGTTAAAAAAACTGGGCGCGCTGCAATGAGTTTAAAAGTAACAATTTAATTTTAATATCATTAGAATATTATTTAGCAGCGCGCCCAGTTTTTTTAACTAAAATTTTTTTATTTCTTTTTATTTTATATTAATTTTAAATTTGCATAAGTTTTTAAATTTTAATTTTTTATAAAAATGTTTATTTATTCGCGCAATAATTGGACATTACTTTTTGTAGAGATATTAATTTTAGAACATAAATTTTTGTCAATTGATAGATTTTTTTACTTAAAAATACTTTTTTGTTTAACACTTTTTCACATGGCGCATGGACTTGGCATCTTGTTTATCTTTTTTTTTAAAAGATAAGTTTTTTTATGGTACAATTCTACATTTGCAAATTTAAATTTTTATTGATTCATTATACGACTCTATATATGTCTGCAACTTTTTTTTCCACTGGTACAAGTTTCTACTTTCACTTGGCGCAATTTTTTTTTTATTTCATTACTTTTGTTACGATTGTACATGGGTTTATAATCGATAATTTTTCATACAATTCTATTGTACATGGGTTTGCAATGGATAATTTTTGTTAATGGCGTGCCCTTAACTGGTCGCCTTTTTTTACCTTTTTTTAAAGGTGAGTTTTTAGAGATTTTGATTTAGGACACGGAGAAGTGATCGACTTATTTCGGTAAAATTCGTGACCTGCGAGACCGCCCGTGGGGACTACTTATATATATATATATATATATATATATATATATATATACATATAATATACTAATTATATACTATTAAACTTATATATATATAAATGATTAAACTATTAAAATATTAAACTATAAAATTATTAAACTTTACACTATTTATAATTTTTGCTTTTTGTTACTTAATTTATATATTTTCTTATTATATTATAATTATTTATCTCAATATATCTTTTTTAATATTCCGTAATTTTATATGTTCGAGTTTGAACTAAGCATGCACTAATTTTTTGGAAATTTATAATTGATTTGTTTACAAACAATATTTGTTAATTTATCGAATATATTAAATTCTTGATTTAAAAAATTACCATGTGAAATGTGGAGTATAAAAAAGAAGATAAAGTAATAACATTTCCTTTGCTTGCAGAAGAAAGAAGAGTATTTGCACTGTAAATTTCGAGCAGAATTTCTTCTAACATATTTGTACTTATATACGCACTTTTCTGCTAATTACAAATCTATTATCAAATTAGAAAGAATTATTATCACAGAAATGAAAATACGAGCGTTAATAAAATATAAGTTTAGTAAACTGCGTCACTTGTCTGTAAGTAAAATGTTCCTTTGTTCTAGAATTTCTCATTTTTTATCCAAATGTGTCGAATAATAATAAAATAAAATTATACATTTTTTTTATTTGTTATTACTTTATTAAGTGAGTTATTACTTAAGTATAATAGCAAATAAAAAAATTTAATATAAATACATATAATTCTATAATATAAATGATATATATAAATTATATTTTGCAAATATAGTAATGATTATAAAGCAATAACAAATAAAAAAATATAAATATACATACATATATTTCAAAATATATGTAATATTTACATATATTTCTAAATATATATTTACATACATATTTTTTCATGTGAAAATGTTAAAACCGATTATTGCATTGCGAAATTAATAGAATTATGTTATAAAAAAATTTATTAGGAAATTATATTTTTGCAACCTGAAGATTGGAGAGCACAAAAATAAAAAAGCATATCATGTTTCGAATAAATGTGAAATTGGCCGTTCAAACCCTTAAGAAAAAAGTCAGTGTAGTTTTAAATTTTGCGAGCACTATATACGTTTCTGAGCAATTTTAGGTAAAAAGCAATCCGTATAGCCAATAAATAGATTTATAGTTTATCTAACATCACATTTTGACGATAAAACAGGAAAAAAACAACAGACTTCTCAAAGGCGTTCAGAATCTCCGTAAGCCACAATTATATTTTGATAGTAAAACGCCTGTAACATATGCTACACCGCCAGACAAGACTGCGCGCGAAAGCACTCGCGGAAAACCGTCCGTAAAGTCGTGCACTCGTTCGTGCTTTCGCCGCTACGCGGCGTCTTTTCTCGCAGTTAGAATTCCGCTGAGTGAGGATATAAGGCCACGCGCTGCACTGCCGAAACATATTTGTGAATATATACGTATACATATATACGACCAATGAGTGCCATTAAATTATTATTGGACACTCTGTTAATAGCGCAGAATTTTATTGTAAGATTTACTCGGGAGACATTTTTGGTCAGCAAATATGTCGGAAAACAACTGTGACTTTTCGAAATAAAGATTTTAGCTAACTCTTTTTAAATTTAAACTCTCATTTTTTGAAATAAAGGACGGTATTCCATATTCCGTTCTTATATTTAAGACTGTCTTAAGCACAAAGTCTTCTAAGATAATGCCTTTCTCTTCTTAAGCATGTCTTCAAAACTAGTCAGATTTATAATCAAATCTTGATGGCCTTATTTGAATCAAATAAGATCATGGGGTCGATTCTGTATCTAAAATTTAATGAAAATACTAAAAGTGAGCAGTTCGAGCGATTCAGTAACTTTCATCCTAGTGGAAATGCGTGCCATCTCACGGGAGTTTGTTCGGCAAGAAATTTCTTGTCGAATGGTGAAATCCGAGAGAGAGAGAGAGAGAAGTTGAAAAACAGAGCGAGAGAGAAACTATAGACAGCGTCGTGACGCGTGTGGAGACCACAGATTCTATTTAAGGTTAAGTGTCGTACAAATAATAAAGCCCGAAAAAGTAACAAAAATGGAAATATTCATGGCTGTTTTAATACTTGAAGAAGAGGATGATGAAGAGGCTTTGAAACGCAATCAGATTATGAAGGTTACACGAATGTTACTCAGAGATACATTAGATCCTTTTTCAGTGTCTGATAGCCAATTTCGCAAGCTGTACAGGTAAATTTTCATATTTAAAGTTCTTTAGTAGTGACAAAGCTTTATATTGCAGCGCGTGATTACATGCTTTTTATGTTTTAGACCAGAGCTGTCCACATTTTGCTCTTTTCGGCCGATTTCCGAGATTCACCGCCCAGCGACCCCCACTCGCGCTCGAGGCCTTAGCAACGCGTTGACCGATAGCCGTAACTAAGATGCACGGCGCTCCGTCTCAGGGACGATGCATCTGTAACGCGATGCCGTTCCGTACCCTTTCTTTAACTTTAAATTTAACTAAATATTTTCAATATTTTAAAATCGCGATTTTTTAATTATTATTTTTATTATTAATTATTTATTATATTTTATTTATATATGTTTATTTTTAGATTATATTTATATTTATAATAATTGTGGCAATAGATTTCCACGTCACCCATGAGGTACTATTGTTAACGCGTTTTTTTTTATAGTGGTTTCCCCTGTAGGCCTAGTCCACTTAAAAAGAAGAATTAAGAAATGAGCAAAAACGATAGAAAAATCAAAAATTAAAATTTTGTGCGACTACGCCGTTCGTACGATTCGATAACAGATGGAACATCTATTTCAATATTTGAAGTACTTATTCGCATCAACGAAGATAATGATGCATCCTTCAAACAAGAGCGTCTGTCGGTTTTTATATATTTCATTTTTGAAAAAGAGCATTCACATAAGTAAGTCGAGCCAAACATAGAAAAAAATCGAAGACCGAAATTTCTAAGCCTCGGATAAGTCGCTACGTCTAAAATTTTAAAAACTTCTATTCCTTTTTCCGGTCGCGTTTTAAGGGAAAGTTCAGATTGTAAATCACAAAGTTCCTGTTGCAATTCTATATTTTGCTCTTCGATTTGCGCAGTAAAAGGATTCTCGAGAAGAATAAGATCATTTCTCAACATTTCAAAATCACTAAACCGTGTATTAAATTGACTAATAAGTGAATCGATTAACTGGAGATGCTTCTGAAAATTGCAACTTTTGCCATGCTCTTCGAAAAGAACTTGACAAGATGGGAAAAAATGTAAATTATCTGTCACTATATGATTTTTAAATAATAATAACTGTCTACGGAAAGAATCAATGGCGCTAACTAATTGAGAAATAACTTGATTCGGTCTTTGAAGCTTCAAATTTAAAATATTTAAATGGTTAGTCAAATCAGTAATAAAAGCGAGCTCACTGAGAAATTCTAAATCTTCTAGAAAAAATTTATATTCGTCGCATTTTGCAACAGATATTTCTTGCAAGAAAAGGAAGATTTCTTTTCTTATTGCAAAAAATTTCTCTAAACATTTTCCGGCACTAAGCCAGCGGACCTCGCAATATAAAGGGAGATCGGTATAAGTTGCGTTATGCTCTTCGAGAAAGTGTTGAAACTTGCGATGGGAAAGAAATTTATGACCACCTTTAATAAAATTAACAATTTGCGTTACCGTTTGCATAGCACTACTAAGTTTAACAGTTTTCCCGCATAACGCTTCTTGATGAATAATACAATGAATCATCGGAAATTTTAAATCTCGCTGTCTGATCTGACCGAGGAATCCATTTTTTGAACCTGTCATCGCTTTGGCACCATCTGTTATTATAGACGAACATTTTGTAAAATCTAAATTAAATTTATTGAGAGTTTTTTCTACAGCTCTGAAGATATCTATACCCATAGTTGTATCATGCAAAGCAACAAAGTCTAAAAGCTCCTCGACACATGAGAAATCGTTTTGGACGATTCGAATAAAAATACTCAACTGGCTCACGTGTCGATTATCGGTGCTTTCATCAAGACACAATGAGAAGTACGAACAAGTTGCTAACAAAGATTTTAATCTATCTTCAATAGATAATGCAATATTAGTAATTCTACGTCCTACTGTTTGATGGCTAAGCGGAATACTCGTAACTTCGTCAACTGTCAATTTACCGTCAAAGGATTTTACTGTCTCAACGAGACAGTTTTTTATAAATTCACCATCACTAAACGATTTGGAATGCTTCGCGATGAGGAACGAAATAGCGTATGATGCAGCCAAAGCTTTTGCATTATTGTTACCGGCGTTAGAAATTAATAAATCAGAAGAATTATCTGCCTGATAAACTAATTTTAAACCTTCAAGAATTTTTAATTTTTCCTCAGACGTATAACTAGAATATTGTCCGGAATGTTTGACTCTATAATGTCTTTTGAGATTGTATCTTTTTACGACAGACGGCTCGTAACCACAGAGAACACAAGTTGTTCGATTGCGAACAAAAACGAAGAAAATATCTTCCCATATTCTATCATACCTCTGTTCGTAGTTCTGCTTACTTCCATCAGCCATCCTTCAAATAATCGATGAAATCTTGAAATTCTGAGCACTCTCTCGCAGGAAGACGTTACGCTGAGACACGCTTTGGAGTAAAGAATCGGTTAAGACAAATAAATAACGGTTAAACAATTGCGTATAATCTGGCCGCGCAGACTTTGCGTGGGATCCGTCTTCCTGCGAGAGAGTGCTCAGAATTTCAAGATTTCATCGATTATTTGAAGGATGGCTGATGGAAGTAAGCAGAACTACGAACAGAGGTATGATAGAATATGGGAAGATATTTTCTTCGTTTTTGTTCGCAATCGAACAACTTGTGTTCTCTGTGGTTACGAGCCGTCTGTCGTAAAAAGATACAATCTCAAAAGACATTATAGAGTCAAACATTCCGGACAATATTCTAGTTATACGTCTGAGGAAAAATTAAAAATTCTTGAAGGTTTAAAATTAGTTTATCAGGCAGATAATTCTTCTGATTTATTAATTTCTAACGCCGGTAACAATAATGCAAAAGCTTTGGCTGCATCATACGCTATTTCGTTCCTCATCGCGAAGCATTCCAAATCGTTTAGTGATGGTGAATTTATAAAAAACTGTCTCGTTGAGACAGTAAAATCCTTTGACGGTAAATTGACAGTTGACGAAGTTACGAGTATTCCGCTTAGCCATCAAACAGTAGGACGTAGAATTACTAATATTGCATTATCTATTGAAGATAGATTAAAATCTTTGTTAGCAACTTGTTCGTACTTCTCATTGTGTCTTGATGAAAGCACCGATAATCGACACGTGAGCCAGTTGAGTATTTTTATTCGAATCGTCCAAAACGATTTCTCATGTGTCGAGGAGCTTTTAGACTTTGTTGCTTTGCATGATACAACTATGGGTATAGATATCTTCAGAGCTGTAGAAAAAACTCTCAATAAATTTAATTTAGATTTTACAAAATGTTCGTCTATAATAACAGATGGTACCAAAGCGATGACAGGTTCAAAAAATGGATTCCTCGGTCAGATCAGACAGCGAGATTTAAAATTTCCGATGATTCATTGTATTATTCATCAAGAAGCGTTATGCGGGAAAACTGTTAAACTTAGTAGTGCTATGCAAACGGTAACGCAAATTGTTAATTTTATTAAAGGTGGTCATAAATTTCTTTCCCATCGCAAGTTTCAACACTTTCTCGAAGAGCATAACGCAACTTATACCGACCGATCTCCCTTTATATTGCGAGGTCCGCTGGCTTAGTGCCGGAAAATGTTTAGAGAAATTTTTTGCAATAAGAAAAGAAATCTTCCTTTTCTTGCAAGAAATATCTGTTGCAAAATGCGACGAATATAAATTTTTTCTAGAAGATTTAGAATTTCTCAGTGAGCTCGCTTTTATTACTGATTTGACTAACCATTTAAATATTTTAAATTTGAAGCTTCAAAGACCGAATCAAGTTATTTCTCAATTAGTTAGCGCCATTGATTCTTTCCGTAGACAGTTATTATTATTTAAAAATCATATAGTGACAGATAATTTACATTTTTTCCCATCTTGTCAAGTTCTTTTCGAAGAGCATGGCAAAAGTTGCAATTTTCAGAAGCATCTCCAGTTAATCGATTCACTTATTAGTCAATTTAATACACGGTTTAGTGATTTTGAAATGTTGAGAAATGATCTTATTCTTCTCGAGAATCCTTTTACTGCGCAAATCGAAGAGCAAAATATAGAATTGCAACAGGAACTTTGTGATTTACAATCTGAACTTTCCCTTAAAACGCGACCGGAAAAAGGAATAGAAGTTTTTAAAATTTTAGACGTAGCGACTTATCCGAGGCTTAGAAATTTCGGTCTTCGATTTTTTTCTATGTTTGGCTCGACTTACTTATGTGAATGCTCTTTTTCAAAAATGAAATATATAAAAACCGACAGACGCTCTTGTTTGAAGGATGCATCATTATCTTCGTTGATGCGAATAAGTACTTCAAATATTGAAATAGATGTTCCATCTGTTATCGAATCGTACGAACGGCGTAGTCGCACAAAATTTTAATTTTTGATTTTTCTATCGTTTTTGCTCATTTCTTAATTCTTCTTTTTAAGTGGACTAGGCCTACAGGGGAAACCACTATAAAAAAAAACGCGTTAACAATAGTACCTCATGGGTGACGTGGAAATCTATTGCCACAATTATTATAAATATAAATATAATCTAAAAATAAACATATATAAATAAAATATAATAAATAATTAATAATAAAAATAATAATTAAAAAATCGCGATTTTAAAATATTGAAAATATTTAGTTAAATTTAAAGTTAAAGAAAGGGTACGGAACGGCATCGCGTTACAGATGCATCGTCCCTGAGACGGAGCGCCGTGCATCTTAGTTACGGCTATCGGTCAACGCGTTGCTAAGGCCTCGAGCGCGAGTGGGGGTCGCTGGGCGGTGAATCTCGGAAATCGGCCGAAAAGAGCAAAATGTGGACAGCTCTGTTTTAGACTGACAAAAGATGCAACTCGTATGCTTATTGCACAATTGGTGGCATTCATGCCACAAATATCACGGAAAACTGCAATATCTCATGAATTACAGGTACAATGTATTTTGAATTTTCTATTTGTGTAAAGCTATTAAATTCCTAATAATTTTTTTAATCTTTCTGATTCAATTCTTGTTATTTTATTTAGATACTAGCATCATTAAACTTCTTTGCATCAGGATCCTATCAGAGAAGAACAGGCCAAGATTTCTTTACGTGTATGTCTCAAACGTCATTAAGCCGTTCCCTTCATGCGACTGTCAATGCATTGAATTGTATTATTGACGATTGGATTTGTTTTCCAGTAACCGCTGACAGAATTCAAAGCATCAAACAAAGGTAATAATTAATAATTATATGATTTATGTATGTACGTAGAATGCAGATCGAATAAATATAAATTTCTAGTCAGTTTTTATATTATAATTTTATTATTTATTTTATATAACATTCAATATAAGTTTTAATCAGTAGATTATGAAGGATAAAAATATTTTAGTATTCTAATATTTATTTTTCAGATTTTTCAGAAACTGGCGGTTTTCCAGGAGTTATTGGAGCAATTGATGGAACACACGTTGCTATTTTTCCACCAGAAATTGAAAGGGAATACCTATTTATCAATCGAAAGTTATATCATTCATTAAATGTATTGGTTGTAAGTATATAAATATACTGTGTAATGCTAGAATATGTATCACAATAAATAAATAATAATAATAATATTAATAATAATAATACATATATATACTAATGATAATAATAATAAACTACTAAATAATGTAATTTCAGACTTGTGATTCCAAGTGCGAAATTCTTGCCGTAAATAGTGCCCATGGTGGCCGAACACACGATGCCCGAGTGCTCCGATCATCGAGAGTATTTGCTCATTTAGAGCAAAGGCACAGAGAAGGTGAAATAAATTCCTGGCTTATAGGTAAATAATTATATTGTAATAATGTAGGCTTTCCAACAATGACACAGAGCGACACAGTGTATCGTTCTATTATCTTTCAATACTAGTGAACAGCAAAGATAGAACGATACACTTGTCGCTCTGTGTCGTTGCTGGAAAGCCTACAAAATCCATAATAAGAATTATATTCAATTATATTCAAGCTTCAGTGAACTTCTCTTATAGTACTTATAATTTTCTTTAATTATGCATCTATCAAACAAAAATATTAGCGTTGGTTAAAGACTAACATTGTACGTATTTTAGGTGATTCTGCATATCCTCTTCTACCTTTTTTACTGACGCCACAATTAAATCAAGTAGAAGGAACTCCAGGCGCAAGGTATACAGATCATCATGTCCGGACTCGTGTGACTATAGAGCGATGTTTCGGCATTCTAAAAGGTCGCTGGCGTTGCTTACGGAAAGAACGAGCTTTACATTATTCTCCACAATTTGCTGGTAATTTCACTTTTTAATTCTATTTATTGTTTTATAATTTTCTTTATAACTTTTTTTCGTATTTTTAACTGCTTTTGCAACAGAATCAAAATGATCTACATTAAAATAATCTGTGGCTATGATTGCTCAAACTTGAAATTTCATTATAATAGTTCTAATGAAATTTAAAATTTGAATAATTATAGCGTAGAGATCATTTTAATCTGAATCATTTTGATCTGTCGCGAAAGTAGCCATGATTAAGTTTTATTTTGCTTTTACGTTATTTTATATGTTAGTTTAAGGTCACTATTTTATAATTTTACTATTTTTTGCAATCTGTATATATTGGTGAAATATTTTGTTATATAGCTCTCGTTGTTAATGCTTGCTGCATTCTACACAATATGGCAATTAAATGGAGAATTCCAAACGATGAAATATATCTGGATGAAATGGATATTGAACCACCGATACCATGTAATATTGCCGAAGAAACTGGAGAACAAACCCAAACTCGAGTGATTCAATGGTATTTTACTAATTAATTAATCCTTAATTCGATGTTATATTACTAGTATTTTTTTAGATTTTTTGTAATTTTATCAGTAATTTTAAGGTGCTTTTGAAACATTTTTTAAACAAATCTATTATTGAATTGTCCAACAAATCTGTACAATATTTTACGTAGAAATTAAGATGTATATTGAACGTATTGTATATTATTTTAATAGTGGGAATGAGAAAGTATATTATCTTATTTGTAAACAACTGTATGATAAATATATATGTTTATTTACATAAAAAATAGTGTACTTTATTTGTAAATTTTAATATATCTAAACAGGTTACACATCAATCAAGATTTTGGAAATTAAATTTGCAAAAATTAAATAATTAATTTTAGAATAACTAATTTTGTAATTAATAAGTAATTTTATAATTAGTAGTAAAATTATTTTCTAAACCATCTACATAATGGAGAGTGGCAAAGCAATTACTAATGATATTACAAAAAAATAATATAATTCTACAACTTAAAATAACATGTAAAATAAAAACTAATTAACAAAAAAATTGCACCAATTCTTTTAATATTTATGACAGACATGAAACTCTCCCGTGCAAACTTCCCATCAATGTACTTTGTTTTTCTTATTTTATTCCAAATATTGCGGAGCAACGGATCGAATTATATTCGTTAATTCATCTACCTTTTCAATCAACGATGTTAGAAGTTCGTTGCGTTCTTGGTAAGTTTCTTTTTTTAATTGTAACTCTTCTCTTGCTACAGTCAATTTTTCCTCTTTCAATTGTAATGATCGCTCCTGAATACTGCAATAATCCACGGTGTGCTGTTCAAATAATTGTTTAACATTCTGCTTTGTTTTCTTGTTACCGGTATCTAAAAATTAAATATAATTAATATCAATTTTTCTCAATAATAGACATCGAAAGATAAAATAACATAAAATAAAATAGTGTTAATATATCACACAAGAGAAGAGTCGTCAATAGTTATTAATTTTTGTTACCTCTGTCATCAGAATATTTCTTGTTTTTTGTTGACATTGTGCTGGAGTTGTGACAATGTACTTGTTTTGGAATCTGTACATTTTCTGTAGAAGCAAGTACATTGGAGGATATCTGAAACAAAACAAAATACCTTCATATACTTTGCAAGAAATACAATAGATACAGCGTAAAGAAAAAAAACATTATATATGTTATCATTGCACTTACATTTATTGGAAGATTCTCTGTATCATCATTTATTATGTCATTGTCAAAGAGATTTTCCTGAAATTTGTAAGATAAAATTAATATTAAAACTCTATAGTATATAATAATAATTTTAAAATTCTACAGTAAAATAATATTACTTCAGCATTGAGATGCAAGAAGGAAGTCGTATCTTGAGGTCTTTGAAAGCATGAAGTTTTTTGGATCTGTGAACTCTGCGAGGTCAAGAACTCTTTGGTGGTTTGCCAGTTCTGTTTAATTTTTTTGTTACCCATATCTAAAAGAAATTCAATATTATAATTAATATCAGTTTTCTTCAATAATAGATGTCAAAAGATTAAATAAAATGAAATAGTGATGATATATCACATAAGAAAGGAGTGGTCATTAGTAATTAATTTTCATTACCTCTGTCATCAGAATATCTCTTGTTTTTTGTTGATATTGTACTGGAGTTCTGGCAATGTACTTGTTTTGGAATCTGTACATTTCCTATAGAAGCGAGTACATTAGAAGATATCTGAAACAGAATAGAATACTTTTATATACTACTTTGCAAGAAATAGATACATTGTGTGAACAAAAGAAACATCATATATTATGATTGCACTTACATTTATTGGAAGATTCTCTGTATCATTGACATTTATTACATCACAATCGAAGAGATTTTCCTGAAATTTGTAAGATAAAATTAATATTAAAACTATAGTATATAATAATAATTTTAAAATTCTACAATAAAATAACATTACTTCAGCATTGAGATGCAAGGAGGAAGTCATATCTTGAGATCTTTGGAAGCATGAAGTTTTCTTGATCTGTGAATTCTGCGAAGTTGAGAATTCTTTGGTTTGCCAGATAGGAGAATCCTGCAGATTCTGTGACGTCAACATTTTTTTAGCGGTCAAGTAAGGAGAAGTAAAGTTATTATCGCCAATAGCTCCTCCTTCAGGAATATTAGACATTCCACTGGCTTCAGGTGTTAGAAATTCTAATAAATCGTCTTCGGAGGGGCTAGTGTCTAAAGTCTTTGGTGGTCCTCCTCCAGTGCCTGCTGAGTAACTTTTATATGTGGCTACTCGTTTTAACAAATTCGATTTCCAATCACGCCATGTCTGTAACAAAAAAAGAATAATCTTGCCATTAGTATTATGTAAAATAAGATAGTATTATGTAAAATAGTAACTAACAAGTAAATTATTTATTTAACGTATATATATTGTATATTTACCTTTGCCCATTCTTTTGGCAACTTTTGAGGACCGCAGCCTGCACAATTGAGATCTGATGTTATTTCCTCCCATAACTCGTCCTATAAAAAAATATGCACATATTTACTTGTAATTTTTATTTACAATTTATTACTTCTATTATTTATCGTTTTTAAAAATAATATTTATATCATAATAAAATAATTTATAAAATCATTTACTATTCTTTTTTTATTTTCGCGGTTATAACGTAATCTGCCTCTTCCAAAATCGGGATGAGATCGCATAAAGTTTATAAGTATTTGTTTCTGCTTCTCCGTCACATTCATTTTTGTTAAAAAAAGTTTTTGCAATAATGGCGTGATACTTTTTATTTGAGGTATTCACAGAGTTCTCTCCATCGATAGTTCTCTCCCACAATTATTTACATTATCACATTAGCAAATCTAGTGATTTCGTATTTTCACTTTGACGTTACAGAATCGCACGAATAAACTCACGTGAGATGAAAGTGCGAAAAACGAACGATCTCACTTAAATTACAGAATCGATCTACATGTTTATTAGAAAGAAAGGTTATGTTTTCAAGTCAGTCGTACATGACTTTAAGATAAGCTTATTATTAAATATTATGGAATTAATGGAAGAAATTGATGATATTGAAAATATTGATTGATCGTGATTTTCAAGTAGAGAACGTGTACGAAAACGATACATTCGTGATGGACTTAAAACCCTTTTATAATAATTTACAATTAAAAGACGCTATAGATTAATAAGGATTCCTCCTATTTGGAATATTAACAAAAATTAAAGAAGAAGAATTAGCAAAAATTAACAATCGTGGTCTGCCGGTTCCACCAGTACAATACAAATTGTTAAAATGCTTAAGATACTACGCAACACGCACGCACGCACGCACGCACGCACGCACACAGAGAGAGAGAAGTGTGTCTAAAAATAAATATAAATATATTAATAAAATTTATCCTTATTATTTTTTAATATTGCATTTACTGGATTATTTTCTTTTTCAGCATCATTAGTCTCATCACTGCTTGAGTCTGTAACATTCAATTGTCATTGTCATTAATTCTAAATTCTTATTTATAAACACATATGTTAATAGAAAATATCAATAAAATTAGTTATTTTATCATTTGTATGAAGTGTGATAATAGAATCATTATTAACTTCTTGGAAATCATCATCAATAAAGTCTATGCCCTCCACATTTTCAATTAATTCTTCAGGAATATAATCATTAATATTCTTTTTTGTCGTTCTGAAAAATATTTATCGTTACTATTTTTTCAATTTTTATTATAAATAAATAAAATAAAGATGAAATTACCTTCTAGTATTTTATCTGATAAATTTGATGAAAATAATGTTGGTGCAATTGTCATTAAATTGGGTGCTATTGCGGCAATGTCTGGGTCAATCTCGCAGATTTAGGTTCAGGTCCACCACCTGTTGATAAACGTGCATGTTTTTCCTGCGTAAGGACATCTCTCTGTACTGATTTTAAATTACTCCATAATTTTCTAAATTGAACGCTTCTCTGTAATAATTTATTACACTTTAAAATGTTAAAAATTAAATTACTTTGAATATAAAAAGTATTTAAAATCTAGCTTAAAAATGAAGCTATCTACCGCAAATATCATATTAGATTTTCTTCAGATATAATTAACGTTTTTATTTTAAGCATTTAATATACCTAATTAGAAAAAATTTATAGATTTCTTACCTTGTAACAATAGATATATGCATCGCAAGTTTGATTCCATGCTTCTTCTTTGTCTTTCAAAGTTGTAGCATCACTTTTTTTCAAGGAGAATATTTTGTTAAAATTTTAAGAAAGAATTCTCTTCGGGATCTATATAATGTTTTTTGCTTGACATTCTTTTACAGAAAAGTTTCTAACTTTCTAACAACTTTTCTAAAAACTTTCTAACAATACTTTAGAGTCTGCAATAATTTGATACATGAATAAATGGTATAGACATACAACTCGTTAAATTTTTCTATATTTAAACACATATTTCATTGGCTGATACATCAGAAAAATTCCGAAGATTACTGAAAGTAAATCAGATCATCTTAAGCACTAACTTCAGTAATAAAATCTTAAATAAAAGGAAGTGCTTATTTCTTTATGAAGATCGTCTCATTTTAATTAAAACTATGAATACATGAAGTCTCAAGTCATACTTATACAAACAAGACGATCTTAATCAAGAAAATCTTAAGACGATGTTTAAGCTTGGACTTATGAATACCGTCCAAAGTCAACTCTCTAAAATTTGTCTATTTTTTTGGATATTTTTTTTATTTTTTTGATTATTTTAAAATGTTGCAACGTCTTTTCCTGTGCCGAAACGCCAAGTTCGGACAGGGGAGCGTTCAATTTAAAGATTCTCCAAGTTTAACTAATAAAACGGTAAAAATCGGTATCAGAAGAGTTAATTCTTCGCCCTTAGGGGCGTTCATTAACTCACGGTAAAGTTGGGCGCCAGGCGCATGTGAACGCGCCACGATACTACTGTGAACGGTACTTAACGTCACTTCTCCAAAAGTCATACAGAGTCGCGGGTCTGTAGGAGTGATGGGTCTAGGGTTGAGAGAGAGGTATAGAGAGACATACACGTGGTGTTATAATTTGACAGATATATATATTTGACACTTAGGATTTACAATTTAACATCGGATACATACAATTGGATAATATAATTATGTAACCAACAGTAATATATAAACTAGCGGTAGGGAAACAAAAATATAATATAAAGATCTGCGAATAACGGTATTTCGAAATGGATCTACAAAATTCTTATTATTTATACAATATGAAACATCTTAGGTAATTTCGCGACAATTGTATACGAACGGGATAAACAAAGACAAAATCGGTAAACGTTATGATGGTCTAACTGATTCTCGCGGGCACGCGGTATAGACAGAGGTCACAATACGATACTCCGAGACACGACACGGTATGCAAAAAAAATATAACAACTAGATGACGGAAATTTTGTGACTCTCTCGCACGACTCTCTCGCCGAGTCGAAAACAATGAAATAGTTAACAAACTCGCGGAGACGGCTACACGCAAATTCCGAAAATCTAATAATCGAGCTTATAGAAAAAACGTGACTCTGACTATCTTGGTGACCCGAATCTATAATAATTATTTTCGAGACGATAGACTGTCGGCGGCACTTTTCGGAGAGGGCTCGCTTCGCGAAACGCAAAGTCGGCTGGCCCCGCGATACGATACTCCGAAAAACAAAAGAGAGAGACCGCTCTCTCACACACAAAACGATACGAAAAATGAGAGAGTGCGGTACTCACGGTAATCACGATACACGATCAATATCTACGGTACCAACCAACACGGATCTACGACTATTCGAGAGGCGGCTTACAGTTTCTGGCGGCGAAGTCGAGTCCTCGGGTCGCACGTTTCGGAGTCCTGGAGTCACCCTCTCTGGTCTTAAGGCACACCGAACAGTGGAGAGCCGGGCCTCGCGCGTCTCGGTACCTTCTTTTTCGCGCCGATCTTTTGCGCATTCCCTCGATGATAGGGTCGATGGCGGGGGCTCTAAGGTCTCCCCCCGCCTCCCCCTTTAGCTGAGGTAATTCTTACGACGGTAACGTATCGCTGTTTGAGAGGATTTTCCTCCGGGTTTCTTCCCGCGGCATCTCTCCTTCGGGAACAAGCGGGAGGCTGGCCGGGCCCTCCGTAGTCCCTCTTCAGGATCGGCCCTGTGGTTGATTTGGCTCCCGGAGTCCTCTCGGTATCTATAATGTTTTCAACGCCTAAATTCTGCGCGAGATATATCAAAGTAAATTACGGATACTTGATACTTAACTGCGCGAGGTCCCGCGCTCTCTCTCTCCTACGCTCGCTCCATCCTCCTTTCGCGCTGCGGTATTCCGGCATCCTCCTTCTCTCTCTTGCTGCGGCACTCCGGCATCCTCCCTCTCTCTCTTGCTTCACATGTCTCTCTCCGGCTGCTCTCTCGAGCCGTCCTTGTCGCTCTACCTACAAATCGGGTCGCACGCGCATCGACAGGCCGATGCTGCGTGCAACTGCGATTCTCGCAAGAAATACGGTAAAACGGAACACGGAAAAACGACGGATCGCACCCTCCCCGAAACGAGGGGCGCTCCAGATCTCCGCGGCCTACCTGATCGGGCTTTTCGCCCTTGTGACGGCGCTCCAAAAGCGTCACGTCACAATGTGTATTGTATAAGAAAATTATACTGAATTATTTGATTGTGGTAACTTTTAGGTATACTGCACTCGATATATTACATTTGTCAAAAGTATCAAGTTATTTTACGTTTATTGATAGAATTTTTGTGAAGATAGATATAATATATAATGACTTTAGCATGTCTCTCCAGATATAAGAAAATATCTCAAGTAAGAAGAAACTACTTCTAAAATATCATTCAGGGTAATAAAAGTTTTTATTGAAAAATATAATTAAAAAAAGATATATTGTGTTATGAGCAATAAGAATAGTAATGTTATAATATTAATTTGTTGTATAAAATATTATAATCTTTTTAAGGTTGATTACGATAGTGACAGCAAAAAGAGAGTTAGAAAGAAAAAAAAGTTATTGTGCAACCGGCGCGCGGAAAGTCGTTCTTTGATGGGATTTTAGAAAGGGCTCTTTCCACGCACCAGTCACACAAAATATCGTAGCCAACATGTGCGGATCGTAAATCGGCTGATCATGCGGAGTCACACTCGGCTTCGCCTTGTGCGCCAAACTTCCGCACTCTCGGCCGATTTACGATTCCCCGCACTTATTAGCTAATATACTATTAATATATAAAATATATATATAAAATTTTTCCCCCTTTTAGTGACACATATTCTTGATATGGGCAATATAAAAATCACTTTTTGTTACGTAAATTCTAATTGACTAATGGGTTTATTTATGCTCGCATATTCTATCAAAGATTTATTTCGCCGTAACTAAATAACACTCCTTAGGGGTTCTCATTTTACTTTATTTAACTTCTTTTTCATTCATCCAACTCACTCATATGCATTTATTATAATAATAATGTTTAGACATGCATAAATCGTTGACGTTGTATTTATCCGCTTTTTACAATATGCTACATTAAATAATAATATATTTAGACTATCTATATTTAGACATTCGCCTCTGGTTTTGAAATATTAATTCAAAATTCTAAATAAAATTTACCTAAATAGAATATAATATATATTTATATCGGCTTCCGGTTCCGGTAAGAGAGTGAGTGACAGGTGTGTGAAAGCGTGGCAGGTATTTGTGAGGAAAGAGTGAGAAAAGGGGTGAGGTGAATAGGAGATAAGAGGTGAGAGGGTGTAGAAAAAAGAGGAGGAGAGATTGAAAGGATAGGAGAAGATAAAGGGGTAAGGAGTTAGAAAGTAGAAAGTAGGAAAAGGTGAGACACGTGTACACGTAGACACGTGGAAGAAAGAGAGTAGGTGTAGGGAGTAGGTGCAGTAAAGTAAAAAGATAGGGAATTCACTAGGGAATTCACTAGCGAGTTGGAGCGAGTTGGAGCATAGAGTAGGTGAATCGAAGAAAGAAAGCGATAAGAGGGAAATGATTAATGAAGAGAATATTAGAGATAGGAGGATAGAGATCAATAGAGATAGGATGTTAGAGGAAGGGGGAAAAAAGGGAGATGAGGAAGAAATAAAAAAGAAGGCAGGGAGGCCGAGAAGAGTAGAGGAGTTAGGGAAGGAGAGGAGGAGCAGTATGGGATGTATAGAGGATTTTTTGAAAAGGAAAAGAGAAAAAGGGGGAGAGGAGGATAAGGAAGAAAAGGAAAGAAGACTAAGAAGGAGCAAGAAGACAGAAAGGCTGAATAGAGAGGTAGGGGGGATAGAAAAGGAGGAGTTAAGGAGAATGATGGAAGAGATAGGGGAGAAGATAACAGAGAAGTTAGGCGAGGAAATGAGAAAATTGAAGATAGAAATTTGGAAAAAGGAGGGGGAATGGAGAGAAGAAAGAAGAGAATTGAGAAAAGAGATAGAGAGCCTGGAGAAGAGAGTAATAGATTTGGAAGCAAGAGTAGAGGAAAGAGGAAGAAAGGAGGAAAGAGAAAGAGAGGGGGGCGAAGGAGGAAGTAAGGGGATAAACGAGACAATAATAGGAAAAGTGAAGGACATAGGAAAAAAATTAGAATGGAAGGAAAGAAAAGAGAGAAGAAATAACATAGTAATAAAAAGAATGGAGGAAGGGAAGGAAGGGGTAAAGGAAAGAGTAGAGAAATTAATGAAAGAGATAGGAGCGAAAGCAGAGATAGAATGGATAAGGATGTTGAAAGGAAAGGAGGGAAAGGAAGGTGAAATGGTGGTAGTAAAACTAGGAAGTAGAGAACAAAAAAGACAGGTAATGGAGAGGAAGAAGATATTAAGAGGAAAGAGGGTGAGAATAGAAGATGATTTAACATGGGAAGAGAGAAAGGTAAAATGGAGGCTAATGGAGATCGCGGAGATAGAAAGAAGGAAAGGAAACAATGTATGGACGAGCTATGGAAGGATAAAAAATCAATGATGTATGGTGGAGATGGGAAGAGGAGGAAGGTGTGCTTAAAAATTGGAAAGGAGAAATTAGAGAAGGTATAGAGAAAATGAGGGGGGAAGAAGGGGGTATGAAGACAGGAATGGAGGAAAAAAAGGGATAGAAGAAGGGAGAAGAGAGGAAAGAAGGAAAGGAGGAGGGGAGAAACAATAGTAAGAGGAGAAAGGAGGAAGGAGAAAGGGAGACGGAGGCAGAAAGGAGAAAGGAACAGGAGAGAAAGGAAAAAGGAGGAGAAGTAAGAGAGGAATGGAAGATAGGTTTTTGGAATGTGGCAGGGCTGAAGAATAAGGAAGAAAAGTTCTGGAAGGAAATAGAAGATTGGGAGGTGGTGGTGATGATGGAAACATGGATAGAGGAAAGGGGGTGGGAGGCGATTAAAAAGAGGTTACCGAAAGGATATAGATGGGAGAAGCAAGCAGCAAAGAAGAGAAAGAAGAAAGGAAGACCGATGGGGGGAATGATCATGGGGGTAAGGGAGGAGAGGGGGAAGATAAAAGTATCAGGAATGGGAGAAAAGGCGGAGGGAATAATGATGGCGGATTTAGAAGTAGGAAGAGAGAAGTGGAGGGTAATAGGCGTATACATCAACGGGGACATGGAAAGGAAATTGGAGGAAATGAAGGAATGGATGGAAGAGAAAGAAGAAAATAATTAGACGATTTTGGGAGGAGATTTCAACGCAAGGACAGGTAGAAGGGGGGGGGGTGATAGGAGGGGAGGAGGAAGAAGAAAGAAGATCGAAGGACAAGAAAGTTAATGAGGAAGGGAAGAAGTTGATAAAAGAGTTGGAAGAGGTAGGATGGGGAATTTTTAATGGAGGGATAAGAGGGGATAGGAAGGGGGAGTACACATACACAGGAGGAAGAGGGGAATCGGTGATAGATTACGTGGTGGGAGAGGATAGAGTAAAAGAAAGGATAAAGAGAATGGAGGTGGGAGATAACATAGAATCGGACCATCACCCATTGATTGTAACGCTAGAAAGAAGAGGAGGAGCTGAAAAGGGAAAAGGGGGGGAGGGAAAAGGAATAAGAAAAAGAGGGAGATGGACAAAGAGGGGAGGAGAAAGAATAAGAGAGGAAATAGAGTGGGGAGAGGGGTGGAAGGAGGGGATTGAAGAGGAGCTAGAGGAAAAAATAGGAAGAATAGAAGAGGAATTGAGAGAAGGAGAAAAAGAGAGTGGAGAAGGGAAAAGGAAAGGGTGGTGGGACGAGGAATGTGAGAAGAAGAGGAAAGAAGTGAGGAAAAAGTTAAGGAAATGGAGGAAAAAAGGAGGAGGAGGAGAAGGATATAGAAAAGTAAGGGCGGAATATAAGCTAATGTGTAAAGGAAAAAGGGAGGAGGAGAGGCTAAGATGGTACAAGGAGGCGATAGAGGCAAGAACGGAAGGAGAGGTATGGAAGATTATTAACAGGGAAAGGAAAAAGAGAGAAGGGGTGAATGAGGAGATAAAGGCGGAGGAATGGAAGGAATACTTTATGGATTTATTGGGAGGGATAGAGGTAAAAGTGGTAAGAGGAGGAAAAGAAAAAAGGGAGAGGGATGAGGAGCAGGAGATAAGCAGGGAGGAAGTGAAGAGGATGCTGGGAAAACTGAAGAAAGGAAAAGCAGCGGGGGAGGATGGGATACCAAGTGAGGTATGGAAATATGGAGGGGAGAGGATAGAAGAGTGGGTATGGGAAATGTGCAACAGAGTATGGAGAGGAGAAGGATGGCCGGAGAGGTGGAAAGAAGGGATAATAGTGCCACTGTTGAAAAAGGGAACGGGGAATAAAGTGGAAAACTATAGAGGAGTGACATTGATGCCAACGCTATACAAGGTATACGTGGGGATTTTAACTGAAAGGTTAAAGGAAGAAATGGAGGGGAAGAATATGATACCGGAGAGTCAGACAGGTTTTAGGAAGGGAATGGGGGTGATGGATAGTATCTATGTGTTGAATTATCTGGTGAATAAGAGGGTAAATAAGAAGGGAGGAAAGGTAGTCGCGGCATTTATGGACCTGAAGGCGGCGTTTGATTCGGTAGATAGGAAGGTGTTAATGGAGGCAATGAAGAGGAGGGGAGTGAGGGAGGGTTTAAGGAGTAGGATAGAAGAGGTGTACAGGGAAACGAGGAGTAAGGTAAGAGTGGGGAAGGAGGAGGGAGAAAATTTTTGGACGGCAAGGGGGGTGAGGCAAGGTTGCCCAATGAGTCCGCACTTATTCAGTTTGCTGATAGCGGATATAGAGGAAGTGCTAAGAAAAGGAGGTTGGGGGGGGGGTGATACTGGGAGGGGAAAAGGTGCATTGTTTGGCGTACGCAGATGACATGGTACTGTTGGCGGAGGATGAGGAAGGGATGATACATATGTTGGGGAAAATGGAGAGTTATATGGACAAGAAAAGGTTAGAGGTGAATGTGGATAAGACAAAGGTAATGAGGTTTAAAAAGGGAGGAGGAAGAATGAAAAGAGTGGAGTGGAGATGGAAAGGAAAAAGGTTAGAGGAAGTGAAAGAATTTACATATTTAGGGTATAAGCTACAGAGGAATGGGAGGCAGGAGGCGCAGGTAAAGAACAGAGTTAGGAAAGCAGGAGCGGTGATAAGACAAGTGTGGGGAATGGGAAAGAGAAAGTTTGCAAGAGACTGGATGAAAAGAGTATGGCTAATGGAAAGGTTGGTGGGGACGGTGTTGGAATATGGGGCGGAAATATGGGGATGGAAGGAGAGGAGAGAGGTGGAGGCAATGCAGGAGCGATGGATTAGGTGGACGTTAGGAGTAGACTGGTGCACGCCGGGGTATATGGTAAGAGAGGAGATAGGAAAAAACAAATTTAGGATAAGGGCAGGAAGGAGGGCGGTAGGGTATGAGAGGAAGTTGGAGGAAGGAAGGGGAGGAAGTTTAGCGAGGAAATGTTTTGAGGATATGAAAGAGAGGATAAGAGGAGGAAAGGAAAGAACGATGTGGGAGGAAGAGAGGGAGAAATTCTGGGAAGAAAGAGGAATAGAAGGGAAAGAGATGGAGGAAAAAAGGGGAAGGGGAGAGGAAGTATATGAGGGGTGGGAGCAGAAAGACAGGGAAAGGCAAAAGGAGGAAAGATGGGAGAGGATAAGAGAGTCGAGATATAATAGATGGTATGGGGAATGGAAGGAGGAGGGTTTACCGGAATACCTGAGAAAGGGATGGGGGGAAAGTAGATGGAGAAGGATAGTTAGGTTCAGAATGAACAATGAGATGAGAGGGGCAAGATACTGGGAAGAAGAGGAGAAAAGAAGATGTAGGTTATGTGGGATAGAAGAAGAAACATGGGAGCATGTGATAGGAGAATGTGGGGGAGAAGGGGAGAAGGGAAACTGGTGGGAAAGAATGAAGGAAATATTGCAGGAAGGAGGAGAAGGGGAAGGATGGATGAGAGAAATAGAGAAAAAGAGGGAAGAGGGAAGAACGGAAGAAAAGGGGGAGGGAGGGGAAAAGGAGGAAGGAAGTATGAGGAGGAGAATGAGTGAGGTATGAATGAGGTGGTGGAGAATATATGGGGAATCGGAAGCCGAAGCGAAGCGGTAGGTAGGGACGGCTCTTTCTCTCTCTAAAGTAGTAGATAAGTAGGTTAAGGTAGAATTAAGTTAATTGTAAATTAGATGTAAGAGTAGATATAAGTAAAGATTGTAAGAGCTTGTGTAAGGTTGGGGAACGCTCCTTCAAAAGCGCCTTCAATCCCTCAGGGGAAGAATAAAGAATTGAATTGAATATATATTTATATCATTAAATTTCGGGCGTTAACTTATCGTTAATTATAACATACAATATTCTAATTAACTATAAAGTTTTACATTTATAATATCTTATTTGGATATTAACCTTTTATTAATTAGTCAACTATTAGAGTTTATCAAGAGACACAGTAGTGTCTCGCGACCAGTTAAGGGCGTAACCGAGACACCGTGTATCTTAACGCGAGTCGGACATTTGAGTCTATTATAAATTTCGAATCCTCAATAACGGCTGAAGCAATCGAGTTTGTATTAGACTTAATCGATAGATTGAGTTCGAATTATATAATAAAAGTGTCTTTATTTCCACATGTTATTTGCAATTAAAGTTGCAGACATATATAGAGTTGTATAATGAATCAGTAAAAATTTAAATTTGCAAATGTAGAATCGTACTATAAAAAAACTTATCTTTTAAAAAAAAAGATAAACAAGATGCCAAGTCCATGCGCCATGTAAAAAAGTGTTCAACAAAAAAGTATTTTTAAATAAAAAAATCTATTAATTGACAAAAATTTATGTTCTAAAATTAATATATCTACAAAAAGTAATGTCCAAAAATTGCGCGAATAAATAAACATTTTTATAAAAAATTAAAATTTAAAAATTTATGCAAATTTAAAATTAATATAAAATAAAAAGAAATAAAAAAATTTTAGTTAAAAAAACTGGGCGCGCTGCTTGGTTACAAAATTACAATGCACCTTAATGTAACATTAATTAATTTAAACACAAAACATATTTTAACTGCAATGAGTTTAAAAGTAACAATTTTATTTTAATACCATTAGAATATTATTTAGCAGCGCGCTAAGTTTTTTTAACTAAAATTTTTTTATTTCTTTTTATTTTATATTAATTTTAAATTTGCATAAGTTTTTAAATTTTAATTTTTTATAAAAATGTTTATTTATTCGCGCAATTTTTGGACATTACTTTTTGTAGAGATATTAATTTTAGAACATAAATTTTTGTTTTGTTACGATTGTACATGGGTTTATAATCGATAATTTTTCATACAATTCTATTGTACATGGGTTTGCAATGTAGGATTCTACATGGGTTTGCAATGGTTAATTTTTCATAGGATTCTACTTGGGTTTGCAATGGTTAATTTTTCATAGGATTCTACATGGGTTTGCAATGGTTAATTTTTCATAGGATTCCACATAGGTTTGCAATGGGTACGATTCTACATGGGTTTGCAATGGTTAATTTTGCCTAGGATTCTACATGAGTTTGCAATGATTAATTTTTCATAGGATTCTACATGGGTTTGCAATAGGATAGGATTCTACATGGGTTTGCAATGGATAATTTTTGTTAATGGCGTGCCCTTTACTGGTCGCCTTTTTTTACCTTTTTTTAAAGGTGAGTTTTTAGAGATTATATCATTCATTTTTGTATATAATAAGGATCTTTAAATAAATAAGCAAAGAACCCGCCACCACCCCCGTCATATTTTAAAATACGACGGTCATCTTTGCTTATTATAGATAAAAATAACTATCTTGTATTTTAAGTAAAAAATATTTTTTTGCATTTCACGAATAATGCAGAATGTAAGCGTTGTCATAAAATTGCTAATATATTACGAAACCTTTTTTTATATAGGACTGATCGAAATACAATATTAAATGATTAAATAGTAATAGTCATAAACTTGATATTATAAAAATCTATTTAGGAAGAATTTTATAACTACTTTATTTTATATCGAATTAGTATTATTTATTACCTATTTTTTGTAAAAATATTATATAAACATCTTTAGCACCTCTAGGCTACTGCCTCTTTTTTACTTCTGCATCATCTATTTCGATCCAAATATTAGATAGTCCTTCTCTACATATGCTTACATAATGACCTTCATCGGTGCACGAACTATCATAAAGTATAGCACTCATCGTCTTGTACAATTGTCCCGCTTTAATACTTTAGTTGTTGGAACAGCACATAAATTAAATTTGTTTTCTGCTTTTATTAATTTACCATCTTGTGCTAAAAATAGTATTAAACGAATAACAATTATTTCTCTTGTTAATATTACTTTATTTTTAAATATTTGATCAGTTCTAGTACAATATTCACATGATTCGTTGTGTAAGTGAAACCAATGTGAAAATGTAGAATTTAATAATTCATTAAGATTACAACTTTTTTTTTTTAAATTATCAAGGGAAATTGAAATAGCAATATTATTTTCAACAATAGTTTTTGTATTACCACATGTTTTTTCATCGCTTGGTAAAAGTTACTTGATGTATCAAATTTGTAATGCAATTATATTTTTCGCAAAGTGCCGTAAGAAAATCGTACGCGTTTCGCGTCTTACCATACTCGAAAAATATTCTCCTAAACATTGCCGTATTGCATATGTATTTAGATTTCGCATTCCATTTTTATATCGATGGATTAATATACGTAAAACGTCTGTTTTATCGCAATTAATCAACTGCTGCCTAATAATATTTAAATGTAATAAACATTGCAATACTGTATTTGCATAACATGAAATCTTGTCTGTATTCTGAAAACCACGTATGATCCAAGCAGTGCTTTGAATTCTTTTATTTGAAACTGTATGTTGAATTTTTCGATCTGAATTTGATTTTTGAACAGAAGTAACTATGTTTGGTAACGCCCATGGAACATCTTTTACTTTACGACAACGTTCTTTTGACACAGCAATCATTTCTGCTTTCGGATTGTATATCTGTTTTAAAGATTATATTCAATAAATTAATACAAATTGTCGCTCGTATACTGAAAACAAAGTGATAAAAATAAGGTGATAAAGTGATAATAATAACTCTCAACTCTGCGAGTTGAGAGTTTAAAATGAGCTGTCTTTCTGTATTGTTGGTTTGTTATGTGTCATCCTTAATAACTGTTAATAAGTGGCAAAATTGTCAAGAAGGACGATGATAGCGCCTACGGAACGGGTTAATTTCTCGCATATTAACGATGAAACTATCCGAGATCTGAACAAAATCAGAGATCATATCGAGGCGAACATTGTTGGACAGGACGGATTAGAACACGCGTTAATTGCTCAAAAACTCTCGATTCTGAATAACTATAATTAAATTTCGATATTATGTGAATTTGTATGAATTTATATTTCAATAATTATACTGAAGAAGACCGCGTGCGGTCGAAACGTTTATAGAATGATTGTAATTTGCGTTAGTTTTAATATAATGACTGTAGTTTCATAATTTATACATGTAATAAATGGTAGTTGACTGAACATCTCGAATATTCAGCTCGATAAGTTGGCCTTATTTTTATCACATTATATTCAATAATAGCTTTTTCGTTAGCTATTACTGTTGAAGGATCAAAGTTTATTAAATGCACTCCTTCTAGAGATGTTACTCGCGACAAGGCAACATAAATTTGACCACAACTAAATACAGAGTTGCCAATATCCATAACAACACTTTGCAAACTTAATCCTTGGCTTTTATGAATAGTGATGCCATAACTTAAAGATAATGGAAATTGTTTTCGAATCACATACGCTCTATCCAATACCTGAAATTTAGCCGTTACTCTTTCAATTTCATATTCTAAACCTGATGGTAAAAGAAGTTTAATCTTTTCTACGTCATCAGTAGATGTTTCTCGTACAATTAAAATTACTTTAGCAATTGTACCGTTTACAAGACCCAAACTGGCATCGATGTTACGCCGAATCATAACTTTTGCTCCAATTTTAATTGTAATTTGTTTTGAAAGTCCAGCTGTTCGAGAACTATCATCATCGTTATTTGACAATACTTTTAATACTTTCTTTTTTACATATGATGTACAATCAATCGTATCTTCAGCAATTAATAATAGTTCTTTGGAAGTAATGCGACTTAACATTGCATTATTAAGGACATCACACATATTACAAGTAGGAAATAAACAAACAATGTCCGATGATAAACTGTTAATAAAATCACATAATTCATTTAATCTAGATTCGAAAGAATCAGCTTTGAAAGATATTTTTCTACTCTCTAGAATTTTACAATCAGATTTTGTCACTAAACCAATACGAATTCGCGACAATAATTCACGGTATGAATTATCTCCTTATGCTGACGCATATTGATTATCAATTCATCATATTCAAATAATGTAATCCATAAATTAACAGCATTTAAAGAACCAAGATAATTAGCAGTTTTTTGATCGGATAAATGTGTAAAGATAAGATCTTCGCGTACAGGAGGCAATTGAAGCAAGTCTCCGAATAAAAGAATATGCTTTCGACCAAACCAACCATCATCGCAATCACTAGTATCAAATATCTCAGACAATCAAAGATGAATATATATTAAAGTCAAATTAGATATCATTGACACTTCATCAATTACGAAAAGAATAACATCTTTAAGATCTGTTCGTAAAACTTTTAATACACAATCAGATAATTGTTTATACTTAGGAGTTTGACCATGTTCAACGGGTAATTGAAGCAATCTATGAACTGTCAAACCATTTATATTAAATGCTGCTATACCAGTAGGTGCTGTTACAGCAGTATCTTTGTTGAGATTTTGTTTTATCCAGCATTTAATAGTCTTGATTAAGAAACTTTTTCCAGTACCACCTTCTCCGCTAACATATAATCGTAATATTGATTTATCGGACTCTATAGCATTGGTAACTTTATCAAATACTCGTTTTTGATCCGTATTTAATTTTACTATCATGTCAGATACATCAATTTCTTGAATTGCTCTATCACCAAGATCTTTAAAATCTTGCATTGCTTCACCAGCCTCTATATTTTGAATACCTATTGCATTTTCAGGATCATCCTGAGACTGTTGTTTTTGCAAATCGTCATCTAAGCATTGCTGAACTAACTGTTTTGCAGTTTCAAATGCTTTTTGCAATTCTTATAATTTTTCATAATATTGCAATGCTTCTACAAGATGCAGTTTTACTTTGTGAAACGATTCGGTATAAGTATCGCATTCATTTTTAAGATCCTCTAATTTTCGCCATGGTTTAAACATAAGCAATAACGCAAAGAAATAATTTTCCGGCTGTGTATTAACATTATATCTAAAATGATTAATAAGATATCCGCGCTGTCGCCGTTTAAGATAACACAACCATTACCTATTTTATAATATTCAATAAACTTATTTTTCGGTTTGATCTTTGAGATATCGTACCACTGTGCAAATTCATAAAGAGACGTATTTTCTAATTCGTTTGGTCTATGTGGATAATGATCATCTGTCAAAGATTGATAAAATATATCTGTAGATTCAGAATCAAGAGCTTCAATTTCTTTACGACTTTTTAATTTTCTATATCGTATTTGATTAACATCTAACCATCTGATGGTTGTATTTCGATCAGTTCCATACAAAGGAATACCTAACAATATATCAGCAGCTTCGAGAGCTCCACATTCTCTATTATTCGTAAATCGCAAAGCAATATTCCAAAGATGACTCGCTAATAATTTATTTTTGTTATCCTTACTATCAAGAATATTCTCAAATAATTCACTTTTTCCCGCTTTATTCATATATTTAGTAACATACCAGGTTAGCAGCGATGATTTTTTACCAATAAATTGTATATCCATATTACCTTTCCATGCAGTAAGAAGAACAGGATTATAGTCATTTATATTACCTTCATTATCCGTTCGAGGAAGATCGTAAAGTCTACTTTTATGTTTCAATTGTTTTCTACCGGCTATCGAAGTTGCCACATCCCTGATATTCAAAGTTTCAGTAACGGGACGAGGAAATCCAAAAACGACATCGACGAATAACTTTACGTCCTACTTTTTTAGAACGAAGACAATAATCATTATGTGTATGTCGCTGATGCGTATCAACACGTCTGTACAACAATGGCGAAATATTTTGATCCGGTATTGTGCAGCTTATATGTTGTGAAATAAATTTGGAAACTTCCTCAATAGTAGATTTACCGAAAATTGGTGCATTTTTAATTCAAATTAATAAGTGAAAATGTTGTATACCTCTACCTTGATATTCTCGTCGCCAGAAATAGTACGTTACTTCTCCAATTGGATGATCTTTAGACCTAATGAAGTCAAGCATTGCCCGAAACTTATTATCGAGAAACCTGGATGTTGATACTGGATCTCTAACAACGAGTGCGCTAACGCTTAAGGAAGCGTCATGCCATTCATTTACTTCACGAATATATTCACCTAAATCTTCCCACAACTACTCACTTGGACTGAGTGTTAAAAACCATGTCGCAGGTCCATAATGTTGCGTCATACAATTTAAATCGTTTCTCGATTTACACTAATATTGCTCCGTATTTCGAAGTGTGGCAAATATTGTACTCAAATTAGATTCCAACAATTTTTTCGACATTACGTCTAGGTATTCTGCAGCTGTATAACGAAATCGCGGATTAGTTACATTCATTTTATGAAAAATTCCACGACTTAATTGACGCATATTTGCATCGTTCAATAAATAAAATACATATTGTAGATTTAATCTATACTGGTGGATGTTTAGATGTCAAACAACATTTAATAAATTCATGATCATGAAGTTTCACTTGTCTAATCTCACGTTGTCCATTAATACCAGAAAAATATAAATCTGGAAAACACATTAAATCTAAATGTTGCTCACGATTGTTCAGAGGCAAGTCCTGAATTTTTAACATTTGATATAAAGCTGTCGCAGTTTTATTTGCTTTCTTTTCATATAAGGGATAGATGGTATATTGTTCGTAATAGCCATCGTTTTCAGCATTAGTCACTTGAGTCAACATTGCTTTCCGTCGACCTTCTAACATATCATTTTTTATCTCTTCTATCGGATCATTTAATAATTCAGTCTCATCATCAGCTACTTCTACATTATCTTCTGTCTCATTTAATAATTCAGTCTCATCATCAGCTATTTCTGCATTATCTTCTGTCTCATCTTCTATTTGAAATTCTGAATTTTTTAATTTTGGTAAACGTAAATCATTGTAATTCATTTGGCAATATAATATGAGAATATAAAGTATTGTTGCGCTTTAACCACGTTAAAGCGTCAAATACTTTTTTAACATCAACTACCTCTTCCCAAATAATCTTTGATTTTGTCGGGATACCTCTAACTAATATATATAACTCATGATTAATATTTATTGGATCAGTATTAGAACATAATTTATTTAATGTCTCCTGTAACGGAAGTGGTAAATGAAATGTTCTACCTTTAACTTTTGATACCATTTGTCTTTGAGGCAACTTATTATTAATAACAGTTCCTATTTTAAGGACAGTTTGAAACGCTTTAGCTCTCTGTATAAGAATTTTTTCGAATGTATTAAGAGATGATATTACTTCAGGCACCTGATTTGTAAAGAGATTATTTAAGACGCAGTATGCAGGCATTAAGCCTTTACGAAATTGGCCTGCACAATAATTACATATATATTACAATCAACTTTTTGTTGTTGTACATACGTCATTAAATCTTTCCAAATTTTAACATGTACTAGTGTCTGAAGACTATTGACTTTAGAAACACTTTTTTTTATAACACAATCTCTCGCATGATACGCAAACATGTCGTGATGTGTCCACAGAGCGTTCAGTCAATGCTTTAAATGCTAAACGATATTTAAACATAATATCATCATCACTCAAAATTGTATCAATCCGTTGATGTCTGTACATATCTACTTTCTCCTGTGCAGAAGTCACAATTTCATTCAAAGTATTCATATCTACATTATTTAAAGCATCATCTAGATTTTCCAACTTTCGATAAAAATATGTAAGTTGATAAATTAAACGCTTCATATATCTTACTTTTGGAAAATGAGGCGATAATAATTGAACTGGAAGAAACATTCCTTCGCAAAGTGTTATATCAATATAACTTCTACGCGTATGACCCAATTTCTTATTTGCAATTTTCATTGTACATTTATGAATATTTTGCATAAGTTTTGGTACATTTTTTAAAGTACATGTATTTACGGTTTCGAGAAACTTCTGATAACGATCAATTAAAAGCGGATCGTTAATTTTACAGCTTGCAGTATTACACATCAGTTTTGGTTCATTGTTTAAGGTACATGTATTTATGGTTTTAAGAGACTTCTGAGAACACGGTCAATTAAAAGCGGATTGTTAGTTTTATAGTCTGAAATATTACGCGATCAAGATTTTTTAGCTTGTTCTGTTGTTAATGGTAATATGTTTACTACTTTTCCTTTTACATTTATTATCAAAGGTTCCAATGGATTTACATCATAATGATATGTAGACTCAATAAAATAATTTTCAGATGAGGCTGTATATCTAGATTCACCACATAGTGCAGTTAATTTGTCTTCGATTGTAGAACAATCTGCGACAAGAGTCAAATACACTTCTGATTTCTTTTTAATTAAACTTAACATTTTGTATATATTGCGAATATAATTTTTCCTAATACACATGCACCAACGTACAATTTTTTTGGCTTCCAATCGTTTCTCAATATAACCTTTAATATTGATTTTTTCAATAATATTTTTTATAAATATTTCTGAACAATTACAAAGTTTTATGGTATTCTTCGACCAGAATTGTTTATACATTTTAGTAATTTTTTTAGCAATATTGCAAGTTTTTATTTCAAATGTAGATTTTGTTTTGATTTTTTGTCTTTTTGTCTGATAATATCGCTTATTATAAAGCCATTTGCGATTAGGATCCAATCTTTTTTATCTATCTCGTTCATACTCAAAGTTTTTCCAATAACGCATACGCTTTTGTGCGCGTTTATTTTCTAAATCTTGTTCATATCGATATCGATCTTTAATGCGTTCATCTTCTAAGTTCCGTTGATATCGATTACGCTTTTTAGCGCGATTGTCTTCTAAATTTTGTTTATAACGATCACACGTTTAGCGCGATTGTATTCTAAATTTCGTCTATATCGATTGCGCTGTTTAGCGCGATTGTCTTCTATATTTTGTTTATAACGATCGTTTCACGTCGTTTAGCGCGTTTATCTTCTAAGTTCTGTTTATACAGATCGTGCTGTTCAATGCAATTATTCTTGGAATCTTGCTCATATAAATCATGTTGTTTAGCCTGATTTTGTTTTAAATCTTGTGAATAGCGTGCACGTTTATTTACACAATGATTTTCCAAGTCATGCTGCTTAGTTTCTTCATAAATATCAATGTTTGTTTTCATTAAATTCTTTGAATTATTTACTGTTAATTGAAATTGATTATTATTTAACTCTTTTTCAGGTTGGTAAATATGACGTTGCTCTTCTAACCGATTCAAATATTGTCGTTCCGTCTCACATTAACGTATAGTACGTTTACGAGATGCTTCAATCTCTTTTGCTTTTATTACTGCTAATGGAAGCACCTTTTGAGGAGCATATTGTGGATTTTGTGGAAAATGCTCAATAACATTAGATTCAAAAATCTTAATTAAATGCAAACGCATTAAACTATGATCATATTTTATTTTTTTGGGTTTAATATTGAATAACAATAAAATTGCAAAGGCTATTGCAAAAACTCCGCAATCGCTACTGTTTGGTTGGTATTGTACAGTAGGAAATTGGATAGAATTTTTTTCGAAGTTATATGTTGGAAATAATCTTTTCAAGAATTGTTCATGATGTCTATGCAATTTTTTATTATTTAATGAATCATAAATAAATATATTTTTTGTATCGTAGTAACTGCACATCCAATGTCCATCTGATGGACCTGACGAACTATGTAATATTTGTATATGTTTTTTATCAATTGGCATAGGCTGAATCGTATCAGGAAGTTGTAATCGCCATGTTTCGACAGGTCTATAATCCGAAAAATTTTGTAATAAATAATCAAAATGTTCCATATGTTTATCAGTTAACCATTCACCTCGAACAATTATATTTTTATCCTCAGGAGATAAAATTCTATATCTTTTTGTCTTTATAGACATTTTTATTATTTATAGATATTTTTTTGAAATATGTAATAATTTATCGGCGCAAAGCAGCCACTCTTTATCGGTGCAAAGCAGCCACTCTTTACAGGCGCACAGCAGCTACTTTTTTTAGGCGCATAGCAACCTTGTATGGGCGCACAGCAGCTCCTTTTCATAGGCGCACAGCAGCCTTGTATGGGCGCACAGCAGCCACTATTTATAGGCGCACAGCAGCCACTTTTTTTAGGCGCACAGCAGCCTCGTATGGACGCACAGCAGCTACTTTTTATAGGCGCACAACAGCCGTTTTTTTACAAACTGCAACGTCTTTTCCTGTGCCGAAACGCCAAGTTCGGACAGAGGAGCGTTCAATTTAAAGATTCTCCAAGTTTAACTAATAAACGGTAAAAAATCGGTATCAGAAGAGTTAATTCTACGCCCTTAGGGGCGTTCATTAACTCACGGTAAAGTTGGGCGCCAGGCGCGTGTGAACGCGCCACGATAATACTGTGAACGGTACTTAACGTCACTTTTCCAAAAGTCATACAGAGTCGCGGGTCTATAGGAGTGATGGGTCTATGGTTGAGAGAGAGGTATCGAGAGACATACACGTGGTGTTAGAGTTTGACAGATATATATATTTGACACTTAGGAATTACAATTTCACATCGGATACATACAATTGGACAATAAAATTATGTAACAAACAGTAAGATATAAACTAGCGGTAGCGAATCAGAAATAGAATATAATAAAATCTGTGAGTAACGGTATTTTTGGAATTGACTTATAAAATCAGTATTAATTATACACGGTGAAACATTCTATGTACTTTCGCGACAATAATATACAAGCGGAATAACAAATACAAAATCGGTAAACATTATGATGGTCTAACTTATTTTTCGCGGGCACGCGGAATAGACAGAGGTCACAATACGATATGCCGAGACACGGCACGGTATGAAAAAAACAAGGTAACCACTAGATGACGGAGATTTCGTGATTCTCTCGCACGACTCTCCCGCCGAGTCGAGAACAATGAAATAGTTACCAAACTCGCGGAGACGGCTACACGCAAATCCCGAAAATCTAATACTCGAGCTAATACAAACGTGACTCTGAATATTTCGGTAACCCGAATTTACGATAATTAATTTCGAGACGATAGACTGTCGGCGGCACTTTTCGGAGAGGGCTCTCTTCGCGAAACGCAAAGTCGGCTGGCCCCGCGATACGATATCCCGAAAAAACGAAAAGAGAGAGACCGCTCTCTCACACACAAAACGATACGAAAAATGAGAGAGTACGGTACTCACGGTACTTACGGTATACTATCAATCTCTACGGTACCAACCAACACGTAACTACGACTACTCGAGAGGCGGCTTACAGTTTCTGGCGGTGATCTCGGGTCCTTGAGTCGCACTAGGGGAGTCCTGGAGGCACCCTCTCTATTCTACGGCACACCGAACAGTGGAGAGCCGGGCCTCGCGCGTCTCGGTACCTTCTTTTCCGCGCCGATCTTTTGCGCATCCCTCGATGATAGGGTCGATGGCGGGGGCCCTAAGGTCTCCCCCCGCCTCCCCCTTTAGCTGAGGTAATTCTTACGCCGGTAATGTATCGCTGGTCGACAGGATTTTCCTCCGGGTTTCTTCCCGCGGCCTCTCTCCTTTCGGGAACAAACGGGAGGCTGGCCGGGCCCTCCGTAGTCCCCCTTCAGGATCGGCCCCGTGGTTTATTTGGCTCCCGGAGTCCTCTCGGTATCTATAATATGCCAACGCCTAGATTCTGCGCGAGATATATCAAATTAAACTACGAATATTTGATACTTAACTGCGCGAGGTCCCGCGCTCTCTCTCTCTTATGCTCGCTCCATCCTCCTTTCGCGCTGCGGTATTCCGGCATCCTTCTCTCTCTTGCTGCGGCACTCCGGCATCCTCCCTCTCTCTCTTGCTTAACATGTCTCTCTCCGGCCGCTCTCTCGAGCCGTCCTTGTCGCTCTACCTATGAATCGCGTCGCACGCGCATCGACAGGCCGATGCTGCGTGCAACGGCAATTCTCGCAAAAATACGGTAATACAAAATTCAAAAAAACGACGGATCGCACCCTCCCCGAAGTGAGGGGCGCTCCCAGGTCTCCGCGGCCTACCCGATCGGGCGTTTTCGCCCTTGTGACGGCGCTCCAAAAGCGTCACGTCACAACTCCCCCCTTCCTAGGGGAGGACCGAGGAGGTCTCGCTACGAACCCCTCACCTGCCGCCTCTCCGGCAGATTCTCTTTCACATGCTTAAAAATCGAAAACGGTAGTCCGCCCTGTATCTCCCTGACTGCCCCGACAGCAACCTCGCGACATATTCTTTTACCGTCCGCGCTCTCAAACCTCGCATGAGCCGCTCCGCGACCTCGCGACAGGGGGAAATTAGGAAAAAGGAAATAAAGAACTCTGATTCCAATACTATGGGTTTATTTCCCTCATTGGCCCTCGTCCATTATACACACAATTCTCCAAAAAACAAACACGAAATAAAAATAAAAAGAAAAATATGCGGAAAGAGAGAAAAAAAAAATCGAACAACCAAAAGAAGAAAAACAAAGAAAGAAAACAAAGAAAAGAGGTATATATAAAAAAGAAAACTCCTCGCTCGTCTCCGCGGCCCCCGCGACGTCCTTATATGGACTTCCCGTCCGTGTCACGGGCCCACGGCCACCCGTCCCGCGTCGGCGAGTCCTCGCGCGCCGGCGATGGCATTCGGGGTGCTCGCGGTCCTCGCCCGGCCGTACACGGCTCTGCCCGGCGGTAGTTTGGGCCGCAGCGGGGGCATTGGCGTAGGGTTACGCCCCGCCACCCGCACCCATAACAGAAGTCGTGGGTGCGCCCCAACGGACAGGCCGTGTATGCGTGGGCCTGGTTGCCACAGTTCCAGCACCCTCGCTGGAGTTCGCGGGCCGGCATCCCTCGGGGAGACCGAGTGCGCTGCACTCGGCCGGAGCGCACCCTCGGGGTTCGCCCCGGAGATGTCGCCCGCTCCGTCGTCCGCGGCGCTGTAGGTGTTCGCGGCTCGGGCTCCACCCGCGGCTCGTCGGGCGTCTGAACCGGAGTTTCCCGGGTCTCCGGGAACTCCCGCACCACCGCCCCCTCGGTAGTGTATACGGCCTCCTGGTACTGTGGCCGTATCCTCCATGTCGGGCCAGAAGCCCTCCTCGTGCTCCTCGATGAAGGCCGCGACCTCGGGGTGCCGCCTCCAGAAGTTCCGCAGCAGCGTCCGGGCTGCGACACGTCCGTAACATTTACGCGGCATCTACAAAACGGTATCCGGAACGTGATAAGCTTTAAGGTCCTTAATGTGCCATTTGCCTGCGGGGGTCCCGTCCAGTTGCTCTAATTCGTACACAACTGGAGAGATCACCCGCGCTATCCTATATGGTCCCTGAAACTTGTGAGCCAATTTCGCCGCGATCCTTTCCGCGGCGGACGATAAAACGTGTTGTCGTTTCAGTACCAGGTCTCCCACCCGAAATCTTTTATCCCGTCTACGTAAATTGTAGTGGGAGGCCTGTTTCTCGTACGCTTTATTCAAATTCTCGACTACCCATTCTCTCAATGACTGTAATTTCCGCATCCTATCTGCCCACTTCGCGGTATCTTCGGCGGTAACTTCGGTAGCTTGCTGAGTGCGCCTACTCAGGGAGTAGACCGGTACTAATTCCCGCCCCAAATTCAAGAAAGCAGGAGACGCGCCTAACGACGAATGACATGCGGTATTGTAAGCGAACCGAAATTCGGGAAGGTGTTCGTCCCATTCTCGATGATCTTTATCTATGAACGAGATTATCATCGTTTTAAGAATTCGATTCACTCGCTCTACGGGGTTAGCCTGGGGGTGGTATGGCGGTACGGTAGTGTGCGTTAGATTGTGTTCTTCCGCGAACGTCTTCAGGACTTTATTTATAAATTCGGTACCGTTATCGGTCAACAAAAATCGCGGCGCACCCCATCGGGATAACACTAAATCCTCGAGGGCCTCGCTAATTTTACTCCCGTTGGCCGTTCTTAGGGCCTTGCATTCGACCCACTTTGTAAATAAATCCTGTATCACTAAAAGATACTAAAATCCGGCCTTGCTACGGGGCAACGGACCTACGATGTCGGCCGCGACTACGGTCCACGGGCCGTCCGCGATGCGACGTCCCATCAGACCCGCCGGACCTGCCTGATCCACCTTTGTCCGTTGACACTAATCGCAATCTCGCACATAAGCGGTAACTTCCCGAAACAAATTCGGCCAAAAATACGATACGGCCACGCGCTGATAAGTTTTTTCCACCCCCAAGTGTCCCGCCTGCGGCATGTCATGCGACTCCCTTAGGGCTTCTATACGGTATTCCTTCGGTAGTACAAGTTTCCATCGGTCTAAGTCCTCCACGATATCCGAAATTACGCGCTTCGGTCTCAAAAAATACAGTCTACCGTCCAGCACCTTCCATTGCGTGAACTTATTTGGGGTTTCGATAACCTCCCTCAATCGCTTTCGGTACCATTCGTCCGTAATGTTTTCTACATCTATTGTCTCTATCGCGGCATTCACCAAAGCGTTAGTGTGCTCGGTATACGGTATCATGTCGGTATCTTCCCCCTCGTACATTCGCGATAGGGCATCCGGTACATGATGCAGCGCTCCCTTACGATGTATGACCTCGTAGTCATACTCCAATAATTCCAACGCCCATCTTGCCAATTTACCCGTCGGGTTCTTTAAATTATGTAGCCAGCGTAGGCTACTATGGTCGGTAACTACCGTAAAGCGGTATCCTTCGAGGTACGGCCGAAAACTTCTTAATCGCCCATACGACCGCTAAGCATTCCTGTTCGGTAACCGTGTACCTCGTTTCGGGATCTGCCAGTGCTCTACTCGCGAACGCTATCACTCTTTCTTCCCCGTCTATCATTTGCGTTAACACCGCGCCTAATCCCACCGAACTCGCGTCTGTCTGCAGCACGAACGGTATCTCGAAGTCTGGACAAGCCAGAGTCGGTGCGGTAACTAAATGATCTCGGATCTCCTGAAAGGCGCGATCCTGATCATCCCCCCATTCCCAGCGCCTGCCCTTCTTCAACAGACGCGTTATAGGCTCGCTGAGCGTCGCGAACTGCGGTATAAAGCGACGGTACCAAGATGACATCCCCATAAACCTCCTTAACTGCTTGATATTTCGCGGCGCGGGATATTCCAAGATCGGTCGCGTCTTTTCGGGATCCACTGTAAGGCCCTCTCGTTGCACGATAAATCCTAAATAACGCACCTGAGAGCGGCAAAATTCGCACTTGTCCGGGTTAACTGGAAGTCCGGCGGTAACTATTTTATCTAACACTTTCTTCAACCAAATCATGTGTTCCTCGAATGTAGGCGTAACTATTACTATATCATCTAGGTACGCGAACGCGTGCGGTTCCATTTCGGGCCCTATCAACCGGTCTAATAAGCGTTGGAAGGTAGCCGGAGCCCCCGTAAGACCATATGGCATTCGCGTAAAATGATATAATCCCATCCCTGGGACGCTAAAAGCGGTAATTTCTCGACTGTTCTTTGCCAACGGTATCTGAAAGTATGCCTGACTTAAATCGATTGTCGAGATGTATTTTGCCGACCGTAACTTGTCCAAAATTCTGTTCATGTTTGGCAACGGGTACGCGTCTTTCTTTGATACCCCGTTAACCTTGCGGAAATCTAAACAAAAGCGGTATTTACCGGTCGGCTTTTTCACCATTACGATCGGATTCGACCACTCGCTATAGGATGGCTCAATAATTCCCGTCGCGAGCATTTTCTCGGTCTCCGCCCGTATTGCTTCCTGCACTTTCGGCGATACTACATAGCAGCGTTGTTTAATCGGGGGGCTTGAACCCACGTCTATCGTGTGTTCGGTTAATGCGGTAACTCCGGGGGTGTCTGAAACTGGCGGTAACGTTCGTAAAAAAAATTCTAAACTTTGTTCTTGTTTGGGCGTCAAGTCGGATAATCCACAGCACGAAATCCCCTGCGTACTTTCCGTAGTGAGGCGGTAACGGATGTGTGGCGATTGCGAAAAATGCCATTCGCTTGTGGCGAAATCTATCACTATTCCGAATTTTGTTAAGAAATCAATCCCGAGTATACACGGTACAGCTAAATTCGGTAACAAACCAACGGTAATTTCGCGGCATCTATCCTCTAATTGTATCGGTACAGTGGCTTCGGCTATAATATCCGCGAGCTGACCGTTTGCGGTGCGGATCTGAATCCCTCTAGTACGGGAAGTCGGGATGTTTAGCGCTTCGATTATTTTCATCCCTTCGCGGCCTATTAATGTGCGATTGGACCCCGAGTCCACGAGAGCCGTGAGACTATGGCCGCGTATCGTGACACAGAAGAAACGTAGAGACGGTAATATTTCTTCCCCGACGGTAACATACGAATAATTTCGGGTCTCGTTCCTCAAACTCGGAGTCGTAGGGACCCTTTCTACGGGCTCCGGTTCGCGTTTCCCGCACACTTTGTACACGTTTGTACGGTAACGTCCGGTTTCCCGCAGCGGTAACAATATTTTCGGCGCGGTTCCGCGCACCCGCGTGCGCGATGTCCGGTCTTATTGCAGTTCCAGCACTTTATCGTGCTGGTGTTATCTGCAGCCGGCCTGACGGTATCCCCGGAGACGGTATCTGAAACGGTAGCCGCCGCGTTTACTGGAGCTCCGATATTTGAGGCGGTATTCGCGGTTGTATTTTTCGCGGCCTTCTTCTCCTTGCGAGTGGCGGTCGCGGCCGCAACGGTAATCGGGGCTCGCGTTTTCCCCTTTGGCGCGTGATACGCCAAATCCGGGAAAATAGATTGTTCGGGCGGTAACGGGGGACGGTAATTTTTTCTCGGCCAGAAAACTGCGTTCGACTCGCGTTGCCAAATACTCGAGTGTCGAAAAATCCTCGAATTCCTGCCGCCGAATCGTGATTTGCAACTTCGGCAACATGTTGCGATGTGCGAAATTCAGCTGCTCCGCCAGGGGCCACTGTGGGGACATTCCGACTTAACAAAGCCCTCAAACACGTCAAATAATCGGCCGCGCTCTCGAATTCTCCCTGTGTTCGTCGGAAAATTTCGTCTCGGAGCGCATACTGATAATCGGGGTCTTCCGAATCTCCCCCTTCCTAGGCAGTCTCAAAATCCCGCCAATCCCTCCAATTTTCCGCCTCTAACCTCACCCAATATAGTGCGGTATCCGATAAGAACAACGGCAGGCACTTGAACAGATCCGCGTCCGAAATCGGCACTATGGCGCGGGCCTCCTTAATACGCAACAAAAATGCCTCCGCGTCGCTACCCCGCTTCCCCGAGAAATTCAAATTCCATTTCCGCATGAGGTTGTATGCCTCTGCGGTGGAAGCTCGTCCGGGTCGCGGGTTACTCGCCTCCGGCGCGGGATTGCGGTATCTAACTTGAGGCCTTACGGATTTCAGCTCGACCTCATGAATCCCGTCGAAGGATTCGAATAAGGGAGGTGTGGGGTCAACTGCGGCCCCCTCTTCTAAGGGGTTCCTACTCAGTTGAGGTTCCGATACCCCACTGGAGGTCCCTTCTTCTGTCGACATTTGCCCTCTCGCTATTCTTTCCTCGTACTGTAACAATCGTGCCCTTAAGACCGGTACAATTCCCTGCGTGCTTAAATTCCTATCCGCCAAATGATGTCGCGCTTGACTTTCCGTCAGACTTTGTATCCACTGGTGTGGATCGCTGCCTGGCCTCATCGGTAACTCTAAACGGAACGGTAATAAAATCGGAAAGTTTGAATGCAGTTGAGAGTAACCGAGCAAAACTGTTAAAAGTGAGTAGTCAATTTACGAAAAGAAAGAAAGAGAACAAAAAGAAAAAAGTATTCCACGCGATAAATAAAAAAAATTTTATAAAAGGGAATCTGAAGTAGTACTAAAATAATAATAAAAAGAATAATAAGAATAATAAAAAAATTATACTTAGGAATAAGCTACAATAAAGAATCGAAGTGCCCCGAGAAAAAAACAAAAGCAATAATAATAATAATCTTATATGCGACACGAAGTTAAACCCGTATAAGTAAATATTAAAAATAGAAAAAGAAATAATAATAAGTTTGAACGAAAAGGAAAAGAGATGAAAAACAAAAAAAAATATATATAGGTTCGCTAAGAAATTTCGTGAGGCTAGAATTTAAAACAAAAACAATAAAAACGATAATGATAAGTCTCGGTATTAAAACAAGAAACGGAGAAAAAAATTAAATAACTGTCCGTCACGAAGTGAAGATCATAAAAGGAAAAAACAAAAAAAAATATAATAACTCTAACAATATTGAAAGATGATAATAAAAGAACAAAGCAAAAAAACAAAAAAATAAAAATAACTCTAACAATATTCGAGATAAAGGCAGAAGAAAAGGAGAAGAAAAGGGGAAAAAAAAATTATATAAACTAATAATAAGTAAGGTTAACTCTCAACGGTTGACTCCAGATATCCGAAAAAAGAACAAGAAAAATAAAAACACGACTATTATTCCAAAAAAAATAACACGAACGAGAGAGAAAAAAAAATTAATAACAGTCACTACGAAGTAAACGATCAGGTTCGGTATATTTGTCTAGGTCGAAACGGTATCAAGAGGCCAGGGTACTCGCCTTAAGGCTGAGTAACGGTATCCGCGCACAATAAACAAAACAAAAAAATGTATATAACTGAAATTAAAAATATCCACTTGCTCGACTTCTTTAGAAGTCGAGACAAAACCGATACGGAAAGCGAGAAGGCAAAAAAAACAACAAAGTTATCCCTAACAATAATATATTCCTATATTTCCCTCGACTTATTTTCGCTAACGATAATCACACGTATGGCGGCGAATAACCGAAAATTTCCGGACGGTCACCAAAATAAACGAAACACGGGCGAGAGAGAAAAAAAAAACCCAAAAGAAAAACGAACAAGCTTAAATATTCAACAGACGAAAGTACTGGAACGGTATTCGGTATCCAGATAGACGGTAACAAAAAAAAGAAAATTCGCAAAATGGTCGATATCAGGCCTAAAACGAAAGACAAAGAAGGGAAAAAAAACTGCGAAAAATTGTCGGCACTTTCCCCTAACGAATTATACTAAATAAACGGTAAATGGGCGCACTCAATTACGGCGCCGCGGTATCAAAATTGGCATATTTCCCGATGGCTCACAAGTTTCAAAGACGTGGATAGCTGGCTCAATTACTTACGGCCAGATAATATTTTCCACAATCTTCGAATGATCAGTTTACGGTATCACTGTACGACACTAAAAATTTTCCCCACTAATAAACGAACGATAAACGAAAAAGAACGAAAACGAGAACCAAAAAGGCGAAAGAACGAGAAAAAAAAAATTTTCCAGATAATATGAAAAAAAAACATATACTATAATAACTCACCTACAAAAAAATATGTTCGGTACACAGATTCAAAAAGGAAAAGGAAAAATTTTCAGGAATATTACTCTCTCTCTCTTCCTATAATATTCTATTGGCGTGGCCCCACGTTGGGCGCCAAAAATTTGCAACGTCTTTTCCTGTGCCGAAACGCCAAGTTCGGACAGGGGAGCGTTCAATTTAAAGATTCTCCAAGTTTAACTAATAAACGGTAAAAAATCGGTATCAGAAGAGTTAATTCTACGCCCTTAGGGGCGTTCATTAACTCACGGTAAAGTTGGGCGCCAGGCGCGTGTGAACGCGCCACGATAATACTGTGAACGGTACTTAACGTCACTTTTCCAAAAGTCATACAGAGTCGCGGGTCTATAGGAGTGATGGGTCTATGGTTGGGAGAGAGGTATCGAGAGACATACACGTGGTGTTAGAGTTTGACAGATATATATATTTGACACTTAGGAATTACAATTTGACATCGGATACATACAATTGGACAATAAAATTATGTAACAAACAGTAAGATATAAACTAGCGGTAGCGAATCAGAAATAGAATATAATAAAATCTGTGAGTAACGGTATTTTCGGAATTGACTTATAAAATCAGTATTAATTATACACGGTGAAACATTCTATGTACTTTCGCGACAATAATATACAAGCGGAATAACAAATACAAAATCGGTAAACATTATGATGGTCTAACTTATTTTCGCGGGCACGCGGAATAGACAGAGGTCACAATACGATATGCCGAGACACGGCACGGTATGAAAAAAACAAGGTAACCACTAGATGACGGAGATTTCGTGATTCTCTCGCACGACTCTCCCGCCGAGTCGAGAACAATGAAATAGTTACCAAACTCGCGGAGACGGCTACACGCAAATCCCGAAAATCTAATACTCGAGCTAATACAAACGTGACTCTGAATATTTCGGTAACCCGAATTTACGATAATTAATTTCGAGACGATAGACTGTCGGCGGCACTTTTCGGAGAGGGCTCTCTTCGCGAAACGCAAAGTCGGCTGGCCCCGCGATACGATATCCCGAAAAAACGAAAAGAGAGAGACCGCTCTCTCACACACAAAACGATACGAAAAATGAGAGAGTACGGTACTCACGGTACTTACGGTATACTATCAATCTCTACGGTACCAACCAACACGTAACTACGACTACTCGAGAGGCGGCTTACAGTTTCTGGCGGTGATCTCGGGTCCTTGAGTCGCACTAGGGGAGTCCTGGAGGCACCCTCTCTATTCTACGGCACACCGAACAGTGGAGAGCCGGGCCTCGCGCGTCTCGGTACCTTCTTTTCCGCGCCGATCTTTTGCGCATCCCTCGATGATAGGGTCGATGGCGGGGGCCCTAAGGTCTCCCCCCGCCTCCCCCTTTAGCTGAGGTAATTCTTACGCCGGTAATGTATCGCTGGTCGACAGGATTTTTCTCCGGGTTTCTTCCCGCGGCCTCTCTCCTTCGGGAACAAACGGGAGGCTGGCCGGGCCCTCCGTAGTCCCCCTTCAGGATCGGCCCCGTGGTTTATTTGGCTCCCGGAGTCCTCTCGGTATTTATAATATGCCAACGCCTAGATTCTGCGCGAGATATATCAAATTAAACTACGAATATTTGATACTTAACTGCGCGAGGTCCCGCGCTCTCTCTCTCTTATGATCGCTCCATCCTCCTTTCGCGCTGCGGTATTCCGGCATCCTCCTTCTCTCTCTTGCTGCGGCACTCCGGCATCCTCCCTCTCTCTCTTGCTTAACATGTCTCTCTCCGGCCGCTCTCTCGAGCCGTCCTTGTCGCTCTACCTATGAATCGCGTCGCACGCGCATCGACAGGCCGATGCTGCGTGCAACGGCAATTCTCGCAAAAATACGGTAATACAAAATTCAAAAAAACGACGGATCGCACCCTCCCCGAAGTGAGGGGCGCTCCAGGTCTCCGCGGCCTACCCGATCGGGCGTTTTCGCCCTTGTGACGGCGCTCCAAAAGCGTCACGTCACAAAACATAACAGGCGCACAGCAGCCTTATAATTTTTTTCTTTTCTTCTTTCTTGATCTTCTTTTCTTCTTTCTCGATCTTCTTTTCTTCTTTCTTGATCTTCTTTTCTTCTTTCTTGATCTTCTTTTCTTCTTTCTTGATCTTCTTGCACGTCTTCTTAAATAAAAGCGTAATTTTATTTTAAATTTTAATTTGGTTACATAAAGATTTATATGGCAAGGAAATGTTGCCAGTATTCTATTTTTCTATATACGAGATGCGGCATTTAACTTAGTAAATCTGAATACATTGAAAATAATTAAATTCGATAAAACCCACAATTTTCCAAACTTTATTTATAAGTTTCCTAAATTGTATTTCTTTTAAATATATCGTCTATTCATACATTACAAATGATATTGAAATGTAAAATTATAATATATGAATAGATACAATAAAATGAAAAATTGTCAGTTCTTTCATATTTCAGGTTATCATTTTAAATATTTATAACAAATTTGACAAACAAATCTTATTTTTCTTATTAAATAAATTTAATTTATTTATTTTTGTTTATTTTTATTTATTTTGTCATACAAATCAATTTTATTTGTATACGTATTCAAAATGAAGATATTTAATTTATTTCTTAAAATGAAAACGTTCATCACAAACATACAAGAAAAACTACGTACAAGAACTACTCAACAATATAACTCCAATGTAACATACTTTATACATATGTAACAGTTACATTGTTAAATGGGAAATTATAACATTTATGTTATAATTTGTTAGCTTGTTACTTTATTGAGAAATTTTTTATTAGATTCATTTAGAAGTATACTTTTAAAGGCCATTCTCCACAATAAATTGCAAATGTTCCCGTTGCCAGTTGACAATTGCGAATTGATCAATCAGAGCAAAGCAACTTGTCAGCTGATTGGTCAATCCGCAATTGTCAACTTGCAACAAGAACATTTGCAACCTATTGTGGAATGGCCTTAAACGTATAGCAAGCTAGGACATAATTGTATGTACACATCATTTTAAGCAAAAATGTTAATATAAACATGTATTCTATTTTGGATTCTGGGTAGTTATAAAGATACAACATATTCAAGTTTAAAAACAAATACATTTATTAACTTAGAAGAACCGAACTATAAAACAATAATTATATTAAACTTTTACCATTTCCTATTAGTTTAAACTTTTTGGTTTCTGATATAATTATAGAATGGCTCATGTATTTACTTATGCCAAAATTATAATAATTATTTAAAAGTGTAAGCTTAAAAAATGTTTCATACATTTACAATTTCATTCTAATAAGTTAATAAATAGATACGTTCTTAGACTAAATACGTATTTTTATGACCAGAATAGAACAATTATTAAACATGTTTATCTAAACTTCTTTGCTTAAAATGATGTGTACAATCATATCCTAGAATCCTGATCATTCCTCCTGAAGCACCCTATTTATATAAATGTACCCATATGTGTGTGTGTGTGTGTGTGTGCGCGCGCGCGCACGCGTGTGCGTGTGTGTGTGTACTAATGTCGAGCATTTTTTATACATTTTCTATTAAATTTAGACAAAAGTTGCAGGATTTCGAAAAAGAAAAAGTTGACACAGACTTTTTCCTAAACGGCGATTTTCAAGGTTATTTAAAGGTCACTTATATTTTCAAAATAAAATTACCTTAATTTTTCTTATATAAATCGATTCCTCGCAATATTTACTATAAAAAGTTATAAAGGTATAATTTTTACATAATCTTACATAAACTTCGAAATATTACAAATATTTTATTTTATGAAATATTTCAGTTTATGTAAAATTATGTTAACTATCTTGTAAATTATTCATTTTTAGCCATCTTACCCTTACAATTTTTTATAGTGAATATTGCAACAAATCGATATTATATATATTGTTACGTCCTCCGGACGTTCTTTCTCGCAAAAGACGTCTCTCGCACACACTCTCACTCACTCGCGGCTCGCGAAATAAATACACTCTCTTATGAAGAAATGATCCTTTATACAATGATGAAATACAATGACTAATGTACACGCGAAAGAAAGAAGATTGCTCTCTGGTCAAGTCACGTCCGTACGAGATGACAGCTAGACCAAAACTGTCATGGAGCCTGAAAACAACCACCGGGCGGTTGTCAATAAACAACCCCCCTTAACGATGAAGCTCCACGACACAAGGGATGATATTCAGGGGATGAAAGATCAGGGACGTAACACTGCCCCCTTCTTCAAGATTGTCGTCCCGACAATCAAAAACAGAGGGCTATCCAACGCTGTACAATAACTCTGCATTCCGATGCCGACCTCAGGACTCCGACGAATTTTTTTGTTCTACCCTGCGCTCCTGCCACAGGTTACCAAACAATCCGCCATTCTGGATCCCGTCGCACATTCGTTGGACTATATTCGCCAATCCAAGTCCACAGTACAACTGTATCAATTGTCGATTCCAGGGCACCGACGAGTCTTCCTGCCCTACCCTGGGCTGCTGCCGCAGGTTACCGAGCGACTCCGTCAATTTGGTCCCAATCGACTTTCAAAATTCCTTGAAGATAAGTCCCAGTCTCCCTTCGTCCTCCGGTTCAGACAAGGGGGGGGTATCTTCCGTGGACCCATCGTCTCTCATGGACTCCCCAAGTCCCTGTCTCGGCATTTGCCCAAAGTCCCGCGGGAAAACCACGGATCAAAAACCGCGAGCAAGACAGTCTTCTTAGAGTAGAATAAAGACGGATGAAGATTTTCTCCCTCGAAGACTAAGCTGGGAGATCAATTTTTCCGCCATTCAGGAAACTCTTCTCAGGTCAAAGACAAATTTCTTTCCAAATTGAAGACTCTGTAACAAAAAATAAAATGCGCAGTAACTTATTCTATTTTTTTTTAATTAAAACATCCCCCCGAATTTTAAATAAAAATCGACATTTTCGGGCTCCAATCTACTTAATTATTTTTCTAAACTTCTCTCGAGAAAAGGAGCTAATCTATCTGAATGTACAATTTTCCTCTTATGTCTAGACGATCTTTCTATGCAAAACACCACGTCACTAAGTTTTTTTACTATCCGGAATGGACCTTCCCAACTTCCTTGTAATTTCGGAGCTTTCCCTTTAACCCTACGAGGATTATAAAACCAAACCTTCTGTCCTACTTCGAAAAGAATTCCTCTGGCACTACGATCATAACGAATCTTCATCTGAGAAGATTTTAGATTCATTCGCTCTCTAACCGAAGAATGAATTTCTTTTAATTTCTCTTTTAGATTTCTAGTAAAATTTTTTCTTGGAAGTCTTCCTTCAGAAGATTCAGGATTTCCTCGTAAAAGATCCACTGGTAACCTTAGTTCACTACCAAAGTATAGCTCTGCCGGAGTCACGCCAGTGGTTTCATGCTTCGAAGATCTGTAAGCTAAAAGAAACATGGGAATCCATCGATCCCAGTCTTTTTGATCTTCCGATACGTATTTCGCTAGGAAATTTGAAATAGTCTGATGTTGGCGTTCTACTTGTCCGTTAGATTGAGGATGCAAGGCGGTAGTTCTGGTTTTTCTTATCCCGAGTAATTTCATTAATTCTGAAAAAAGTTGTGATTCAAAATTCTTCCCTTGATCAGTGTGAACTTCAGTTGGAATTCCATGCCTTGAGATAAATTGATTAACAAAGATTTCAGCGACCATTTTAGCTCTGATATTTTTAATAGGAAAAGCCTCCACCCATTTAGTGAAGCAATCTACGATAACAAGCAAATATTTGTTTCCGGATTTTGTCAAAGGAAGAGGACCAAGTATGTCCATCTGTATTCTCTCTAATGGAGCTCCAACGTTAAAAATTTGTAGAGGAGATTTCCCTTTTCCTGAAGGACCTTTTTTTGAAACACAGATTTTACAGGTTTTGCACCATTCCTCAACATCTTGTTTGCAGGTTGCCCAGAAGAATCGTTTTCGAATTTTTCCTAGAGTCTTATTGGCTCCGAAATGTCCTCCTGTTGGAGAATCATGCGTCTCCTCTAATATTTCCTTTATTCGTACTCGAGGAACCACGAGTTGGAGAAAATTTGATTTTAAATTTGGAGCTTCCCATTTTTTATAAAGGATCCCATTTTTCACAATCAAAGAATCCCAATACGACCAATATATTAGAGTTGAAATGTTCTCTCCGACTATTTCTGAGCGTGGGGGACGAATTTTTGTTTCCTTGGCACGAAGAATAAATGAAATGTCAGGATCTTGTCGTTGCATTTCACGCCAATTTTCCAAATTTTCGCCTTCGAACACAATACGAGAAACTGTTTGTTCTCTCTCCTCTGAATTTTTTTTTTCCACTTTTGCACAATATTGACAATTGTTTGATTCACAAAGTCTTCTAGACAATCCGTCAGCATTATTGTGAGAAATCCCTTTACGATAGATAATCTCAAACTCGTATTGCTGTAATCTTTCCATCCATCGAGCTAATTGACCTTCCAAATCTCTGAAAGATAAAAGCCATCGTAACGAAACATGATCCGTACGGATTAAAAACTTTTGTCCCAAAAGATAATGACGAAAAAATTTTATAGAATCTACTATCGCTAAAAGTTCCCGGCGAGTAACGCAATAGTTCCGTTCGGCTTTATTAAGCACACGACTAAAATAAGCAATTACTTTCTCTTCTCCATCTTGTTTCTGAGACAACACTGCACCGATTCCTATATTCGATGCGTCGGTATTTAATAAAAATTCTCCCTTTTCCCTTGGAAAAGAAAGAATTGGAGAAGAACATAATAAAAACTTTAACTTTTCAAAAGCTTTTTGACATTCATCTCCCCATATGTATTTAATTTGACCTTCTGTCAACATGTAAAGGGGTTTAGCTAAGGAAGAGAATCCTTTAACAAATTTACGATAATAAGAACAAAATCCCAGAAAACTTCGTAATTGTTTTTTTGTGTGAGGTATTGGCCAATCTTTAACAACGGAAATCTTATCGGGATCTGTAACAACGCCCTCCGCGGAAACCACATGACCCAAATATTTTACAGTTTTACTAAATAACACACATTTCTTCGGATTTATTTTTAAATTTGCTTCTCTTAATTGTAAAAATACTGTTCTAAGATTGTTTATCATTTCAGTAAAACTTTTCCCAAAAATTATCACATCATCCAAATAAACAAGGCAAATTTTTGATAATAAATTTTGTAAGACCTTTTCCATAAGGCCTTCAAATGTTGCGGGGGCGTTACACAACCCAAAGGGCATAATTGTAAATTGCCAAAGTCCTTTTCCTATTGAAAAAGCCGTTTTCTCTTTGTCTTTGGGACGGATTTTAATTTGCCAATACCCACTTTTAAGATCAAGAGTGGAAAACCAAGAATTACCTGTTAGCTGATCAAGAATGTCATCAATTCGGGGAAGGGGATAAGAATCCTTAATAGTCACCTCGTTTAATTTTCTATAATCAACACAGAACCTTATAGAACCGTCCTTCTTTTTAACCATGACAGCAGGAGAAACCCATGGACTATGTGACTCCTCAATTACTCCACGTGAACTCATATCTTCCAAAATCTTATCGACTTCTTCCCTCATTTGAATCGGAATCCTACGAGGAACCTGTTTTATGGGAGGAGAATCTCGCACATTTACATTATGTTCTACAACAGTACAATTTCCCGCAATAATGTTCTCAGAAAATAAATCATCAAATTCATTAAGAAAATCGACAAAACTTTCCTTTTCTATTTCAGTTAAATGTTGAGAATTCATTTCATAGAGTTCTTTCAAGGGAATTGGAACTTTTTTAAAAGAATCTTCAATTCTAGCTATTTCTTTTTCAAACGTCGGAATTCCAAAAGCCGAATCAAAGATTTTTTCCAAATTTACCATTTTTAGAAAATCTATTCCCAAAAGACATTCATCATTTATGTCTGCAATAAACATTGGAATTTTTAACGAATATTTCCCTAATTCGACTTTAACTTCTGCCCAAAATTCTACACAAACTTTTTCTCCGGTGGGATATCTTAAATTAACAAAATTCTTAGAAATCTCCCTTTTCTCTTTTTCAACAAATTTGCTATTTATTATGGAAACATCGGAGCCCGTGTCAACCTTGAAAGAACATACTTTATCATCTATTTTTCCTTTAAAAATGAAATAATCATTATCCTTAATTCTATTTACATTTAATATAACTTCCGAGGAATTTTTCACGGAAGCCAAACTCTCCCCGGTAAGCTCGGCTAAACCAAGTTTCCCTTCTCAATAGGACATTCGTACCGGAAATGTCCGATTTTCCCACACGTCCAACATTCTCTTTGGCCGGCGCTAAATTTGCTGCCTGGCCAATTCCCTCTTCCGTTCTTTTCTTTCTTATCTTTTTCATCCCGTTCGCCTTCTAATTTATTACCCTGCGCGTTCTTTTTTTCAATACTCGAAAAATTTTTATTAAAATTAAAATTTCCTCTCTTTCTTTCGTAACCCTGCCCTTGAATTATTTTTATGGCTTTTGCCCTTTCAATTGCCAAACTCAATGAGGTTATATTTTCTAATTGTAAAGTTTGTTTGACAAAATTATCATATATCGCTGAAATGAATTGCGCGCAGGCAATTTTATCTCGGATTTCGTGTGGGCACTCGGGATACGCAAGGCGAACCAATCTTTCAAGTTCCGAACCTAATGTTGCCAAATCTTCCCCAAACTTTTGTTTCCGATTTGTAAATTGAACGTAATAATTTTGTGATAAGAGTCCTTCTCCAAAACGCAATTCAAGTTTTGATTTTAATTCGTTGAATTCTAAATTGGACACGTCTTCTACCGTCTCTAATACTGAACGCGCTTTTCCCCTCAAACTCGAAGCGAGTGCAACAGTCTTTGTCGTATCATCCCAACTATTCGCTTGAGCAATTAAGTTAAACTGCGAGAAAAATTCACGAAGTGATACTGTCCCGTCATAAGTATCAGGTTTTAATTTGTACCCTAATATCGCGCGAAAATCGTTCTCTCTCTCATTTAAAAAATGCGTACCCGAATTTCCACACGTTCTATCATTAGAAGGACTTAGCTGTAGATTTTGTGGCCGAGAATGAATCTCCTTCAAGGCTAGAAGTTCCTCGTCGTGACGACGCAGTATCGCCGCAATTTCGTCCTCTCGACGAGTCTGTTCCTGTCGCATCTCTCGCATTTCAAGAAGGAGAACCCGAAGAGCTGTAGATTCTGTTACCGCCGGTTCTCCTGCGTCCGGTAACGAGCCCGTTTGCTCTCCTGATTCCTCGCTGCCAGTCGTTCGAGACGGAGCTTGTGAACGGGTAATTCTCGGGGAATGTATCATTCTCGACGTTTCCGTTCCACTGCGGTGAGATATTCCTTCGATCCGATCCCGGACGAGCCCCCAAAATGTTACGACCTCCGGACGTTCTTTCTCGCAAAAGACGTCTCTCGCACACACTCTCACTCACTCGCGGCTCGCGAAATAAATACACTCTCTTATGAAGAAATGATCCTTTATACAATGATGAAATACAATGACTAATGTACACGCGAAAGAAAGAAGATTGCTCTCTGGTCAAGTCACGTCCGTACGAGATGACAGCTAGACCAAAACTGTCATGGAGCCTGAAAACAACCACCGGGCGGTTGTCAATAAACAACCCCCCTTAACGATGAAGCTCCACGACACAAGGGATGATATTCAGGGGATGAAAGATCAGGGACGTAACAATATAATATATATATAACATAAAGACTTTTAAATGACCTTGAAAATCGCTCTTTAGCAAACAATTTATTAGCGTCATCTTCTTTTTTGCCTGAAAATCCTATTTTTCTTTCCGCTTTCTTCTTCCTAATTTTCCTCTATTAGACTTAGACTTAGGTTTATTCCGGACTCCCCTTGAGGTTGCCGGGGCGTTTTCAGAGGACGCCAACCCCTTACAGTCTCCTTTCTTCTCTCCTCTACCATAATATACAATATATTACATAGATAGATAGATAAACTTTATTGATTCCCCGTAGGGTTACAATTTAAAAAACAAACACAACATAAAACAAAAAAAAACAAAAAACGCTTATATTATCTTCTTAATCTAACTTAACCTACTTAACCTAAACGCTTCTAAGGGGTTGAGCTTCTACTTCGGGTCGCCCTTATGGCCTTCTCCCCTTAGCTTCCGCTCAACCCCCCAGTACACACACACACATCTCGCCGCGCGGGACTTCCGTTTCCTATTGCTTTCTACTCTTTACATTTTTTCTCCCTTTCTTATTCTCTCATTCCATTCCCCCTATTCTTTTCTCCTTCCCTCTCTCTCTCTTCCTCAATCCCTATCATCCATCCTTCTCCCTCTCCTCCCTCTCCTAAAATTTCTTTGACTACCTCCTGCCAGCTCCTCTCCCTTTCTCTACTTATTCTGCATCTTTCCCATGTATGCTCCCATGATTCCTCCTCTCCCCCACATAACCTGCATTTTCTCTTTTCCTCCTCCTCCCAGTACCTACTTTCTAACATCTCATTTCTTAACCTAAACCTCGCCACCCTCCTCCACCTACTCTCCCCCCAACCTTTTTTCAAATATTCCGGAATTCCTACTACTCTAATCTCCTTATACCATTTATTATATTCCGACTTTTCCATTCTTTCTTCCCTTCCTTTCCTCTGTTCCTCCCAATGCTTCTTCAACAATTCTCCGAACCATCCCTCTTCCTCCTCTCTCCTCTTTTCTACCTCTTCTATCTTCTTCCCTCTTTTCCTAAAGTATTCTTCCCTTTCCTTTTCCCATTCTGAGCCCACCTTCCCTTCCTTCGCCCTTTCTCTCATTTCTTCCCAGCATTCTCTTGCCAGCTCACTTCCTCTTCCTTTCTCCATTCTTTTCTCAAAGCTCCATGCTCTCTTCCCCGCTCTTGTTCTCAGCTTTTCTCTTTTCAGTTCCTCTCTCACCATGTATCCTGGCGTCCTCCTATCCACCCCTAGTGTCCATCTCAGGTACCTTTCCTCTAATCTTTCCATCCCCTCTCTCTCCTTCTACCCCCATATTTCCACCCCATAGCTCATCACTGTCCACACCAGTTTATCGAACAACCACATCCTTCTTCCCCAGTCCTTTCCGAATCTTCTTTTCTCTATCTCCCACACCTGTCCCATAATCGACGCCGCTTTCCTCAACCTTTTCCTCACCTGTCCTTCTTGTCCTCCGTTCCTTTGTAGTCTATACCCCAAATACGTGAATTCCTTCACTTCCTCCATTCTCTCCCCTTTCCATCTCCACTCCCTTTTTTTCCACCTCCCTCTTTTTCTCCTAAATCTCATCTCTTTCGATTTCTTCGCATTTAGTTCCAACCTTTTTTGATCTAAATATTCTTCCAGTCTCTCTAACATGCTCCTTAGTTCCTCCTCCTCCTCTACCAGCAACACCATATCGTCTGCGTATGCCAGTGTGTAAATTCTTCTCTCCCCTAATCTCATTTCTCCCCTTTTCACCTTCCCCATCTTTTCCTCTAAGTCCGCTATCAAGATATTGAATAGCAGCGGACTCAGAGGACATCCCTGTCTTACCCCTTTCTCTATCCAAAACTTCTCTCCTATTTCTTCTCCTATCTTTATTCTGCATACCGTTTCCCTCATCACTTCCTCTACCCTTTTTCTCAATCCCTTCCTTATTCCGCTCTCCTCCATCGCCTCCATTACTTTCTCCCTGTCCACCGAGTCAAACGCTGCCTTCAAATCTACGAATAATGCTGTCATCCTTCCCCCTTTCTTTTCTAGTTGTCTATTAATCAAATAGTTCATCACATAGATGTTGTCCATCGTCCCCATTCCTCTCCTAAATCCCATCTGGTTTTCTTTTATAATCCTTTTCTCCTCCACCTCTTTCCTCAATCTTTCTGTTAATATCATTGTATATACCTTATACAGTGTCGGCATCAGCGTTATTCCCCTATAATCCTCAACCACCTTTCCCTCTCCTTTCTTCTTTATCGGGACTATCACCCCCTCCTTCCATCTCTCCGGCCATCCTTCCCCTTTCCATACTCTGTTACAGAAATCCAGTGCCCAATTTTCTATATTCCTTCCTCCATATTTCCATACCTCATTTTGTTGAGATATACGCGTGATCCGGCACTGGCGACGTCGAAATCTTGAGATTGTTAGGAAAGTAATTAGAGGAGAACTTGTCGTGGATATCGATTTATTCTTTACGAACGCTGAGAGACGACTGACCCGTCCGCAGACGGCAAGCCGTGAATTTTGACAAACAAGTATGAAGAGGGGGTTGACAAACAGTTTTGATAGATTTATAATATCTCATGTACAGATAAAGAGAGAGTGTACACAGAAATGTAGAGGACACATGACTCTTTTGTATTACGAACGCGAAGTCGGCGCGAAAACAACAAAAAGGTGCGCAAATAAGAACGCGGAGGACAGTATCCATAGAATTTAACTCGATAACATTTACAGACAATATTTGCTTGACGTTCGAATTTACCGTTCGTGACTTTACTAAATTTTAGAAGCAAATATTACTAAACATGACGATACAACGTGATCTTAAAATGGATATAATTTTATTACATTATTGTGTCGAAACATTCCGCCCGCCTTGTCTACTCGTAGTAGACAAAGTATCGAATTAAGATATACGAGCGGTTAGCGCAGAGTATTTGTCTAGTCTATTGATTTTCGATCGGCAGCAAACACAATTTCACTATAGGTCTCTTAAAACTTGAGGTAGCTGTTTTCACTGTGGCGACTCGAATAAGTCCGTCGACTCCAGGGTGCACGTCAGTAATGCGTGCGAGAGGCCACTTAGTTGGAGGAAATCGTTCGTCCTTGTTTAGAACGAGAGCGCCTTTTCGAAAGGCATCTTGAGGTCGATATTGTTTCGAGGTAGTCTGTAGCTGCTGTAAATATTCTGACGACCATCGTTGCCAGAATGATTCCTTCATACATTGCAATAGTTGCCAACGTGACAACCGGTTTTGAGGTACCTCTTGAAGCGAAGGTTCCGGCACGGTAGCGAGAGTGGACCCGACGAGAAAGTGCCCAGGCGTGAGAGCGGTAGGGTCCGACGGATCATCTGAGAGTGCAGTGAGCGGGCGAAAGTTCAGAATCGCCTCGATTTGCACTAAGAGCGTTGTCAGTTCTTCATAGGTGAGGCGAGCGTCGCCGAGAACTCGCCGCAAGTGAAATTTGACGGATTTCACCCCAGCTTCCCATTTTCCTCCAAAATGGGGGGCGGAGGGTGGATTAAAACTCCACTTCACTCCGTCATTTGCGAGAATGTTAGCGATGTGAGCCCACTCGCGAGAAGATGCCGTGAACATCCGTTTGAGTTCTGCGTCGGCACCGATCAAATTCGTGCCACAATCACTAGTCAGAGTAGAGCATATGCCTCGCCGTCCGGTAAATCGCCTGAACGCCGCTAGAAAGCCGTCCGTAGAATAGTCAGTCGCGACTTCCAGATGTATCGCAGACGTACTGAAACAAACGAAAATGATGAAATATCCCTTGTACGTTCTGCAGCCTCGTCCGCGAAAAGTTTTGAGAGTCAGTGGCCCGGCATAATCGACTCCAGAGTTGAAGAACGGTCGGCGCGGAACGACTCGTGATGCTGGAAGCTGTCCTACAGCTTGGTGACCAGTAGTAGCACGATGACGAGCACAAATCACGCACTTGTGGATGAATGCTCTGATAGGAACGCGACCGCCGATAATCCAAAACCTTTGACGAATCGATAATAACGTTAACTGCGGTCCGCCGTGGAGAGTCTTTCAATGATGATAATCCATCACGAGAATGGATAAGCGACATTTTCGAGGTAAGATCAGAGGATGTTTTTCTTCTGGATCTAGTTGTGACCGGAATAAACGGCCGCGTAAACGCAAAAGTCCTTCGCTGTCGCGGAATGGCGTTAGACGATAGAGAGAGCTCGAGGTTGAGAGTGATCGTTGGCTCTTCAAGGTTTTGATTTCGGATGAGAAGTACATTTGCTGCGTGAGTTTAACCCACAGCATTAGCGCTGATTCTAACTCTTCGACGGTGAGAGGCTCGTGAGATGAGCGTGATGCGACAGATTTCCGAAAGAGTTGAAGAGCACGCTTGACCCAGGCGGTAGTTCTGATGAGGGTCGTCAGCGATGAGTATCGATCGAGCATCGAAAGTTTATGTTCATGATTTTCCAATGCAGTTGTACACTGCGGAGGCCGTTCTTCAAGGTTGTCCGTAGACTCGAGAATCGGAATTGAAGACGGCCAAGATGTCGAATGCGTATGTAACCAATGAGGACCGGTCCACCAGAGTTCGTTTTGTTGAAGACGTTGAGGAGTCACGCCTTGTGATGCTAGATCAGCGGGATTCTCCTTCCCGGAGACGTGATGCCATCTAGAGTTTGAGAGCTCTTGAATAAAGGAGACACGATTCCGTACGAAGTCTTTCCACCGGGATGGATGACTTTTGATCCACGTAAGAGCGACCGTCGAATCGGTCCAGAGATGGGTTGGCGCGGTTTGTAGTTCAAGCACTTCGCGAATTTTGAGAACTTGACGCACGAGCAGCACTGCGGCTGAGAGTTCGAGACGCGGTATAGTCATTCGTTTGAGAGGGGCAACTTTAGTCTTTGAGCAAATGAGTTTTATTTGAGCGTCGTCGATGTCACTGAGAACGCGGAGATAAACGACCGCGGCGAGTGCACTTTGAGATGCGTCCGCGAAACCGTGCACTTCCACGGCGAGATTCGAAGCACTTGTTCCAAACCAACGCGAGATAGCGAGACGAGAGATGCATGTGAGTTGAGCGACGTAGCTTGTCCATCGTGACTTTAAATCTTCCGGGAGTTCGTCGTCCCAGTCGAGACGTATGGCCCACAGTTCTTGCATGAACAGCTTTGCGGTAACTGTGATAGGCGTAATCCATCCGAGTGGATCAAACATGCGTGCGATAAGCGATAGCACTGAGCGTTTTGTAACGCGATTTTTCGAGATCGTGAGCGACGGCGGAGAAAACACGAAACTGTCTGATTGGCGTTCCCAACGCACACCGAGAGTATGATGTATCGCACTGTCGTTGACCGAGAGCGTAGGAGATGTTTCGCGATCGCAGGCAGGGATATCGTCGAGCAGATTTGAGTCGTTAGCGATCCATTTTCGGAGCGTAAAGCCGCCCGCCGTGAGAGTGGTTCTTAGTTGCGAGATTTTTTCTTTCGCCTGAGAGATGCTTTCGTCGCCGGAGAGAATATCATCGACGTATGTGTCGCGACGAAGAGTTTCGGAAGCGTGAGGGCGAGTCGAATCGTAATCGAGAGCGAGTTGCCGTAAACAGCGTAGCGCGAGATATGGAGCACACGCGAGGCCGTACGTTACGGTACACAATGCATATTCTTGAGGCCTTTCGTCGAGAGAGTCCCGCCAAAGAATTTTCTGTAACGGCCAATCATCCTCGTCCACGCGAATCTGCCGATACATTTTCTCGATATCGGCCGCGAACACGTATCGATGCCGTCGCCAACGGATGAGGATGTCCGCGAGATCCGTTTGTAGTTTCGGCCCAACAAGGAGACACTCATTTAACGACAAGCCGAGATTTGTTTTTTGCGATCCGTTAAACACGACGCGCAGTTTTGTTGTCGTGCTAGTTTCACGCGTAACACCGTGATGCGGTAGAAAAAACTCGCGAGATTGAGCGCGGTTTGATGCGACGGGACGCATGTGATCGAGAGAACGATACTCACGTAAAAAGTCGATATACTGGATTTTGAGCGATGGATTCGATTCGAATCGTTTTTCTATGCGATACTGCGACCGACCACTGGTCGCGATCCGCAGAGGTCCCCTACAGTCGAAACAGGCAAAGAAACTATTCCAGATGATCCGGAAGGTGAGTCGACAGCGATCGCAAGTGATCTAAATACCCAGAACTGATACATACCAGGTGAGCGACTGATGAGCATCTCTGCGTATTCAGCAAGGTGACCCATGGTCAACAAGGTCCCCAGAGAGATCCCAGCACATCCGGGACGATAGTCGCCTAAAAGATGTAAATATGTATATAGTATAATTACAGTCGTAGATTTAAGTTAAGCGATCGCGTCCATGCGTTTTTTGTTATTTTATTTACAAAGCATTTGGAAGAGTGCTTGCAACGAATTCACACTTGCAGTAAGACAGTAAGTCAAGAACTGCGTTAATTAAATCTCCAACGCAAATGTCCAAATAAGGCGTAATCGCAAGATGCGATAGAGGTGCGCTGGAACCATGATCACTAGTCCAGATCATTAAGTAATCAGATACAAGTGTGAACCCGGAGCAAACGACTCTCCAAAGCCAGTTTTAGTTTTCATTAATTTTTAGTTACCGAAAAGTCAAGCGATGACTTTGGACGCCTAATTATAAGTCGTAATATAAAAACACAAAAACAGCAAATAAAAACTAAACCTTAAATTGTCTCAGCGGACATCCGAGAGATCAAAGGTCGAGATAGGGTTCCCGATGACCTGGAACCCCATAACCTATAAAAACTTGAATCTTTGTTCAAACGTAAAGGACCTAGGGATAGAACAGCATCCCAAGTCAATTTGGGGACATACGCCCAGAAAGACAAGATGAGATGTTAAGATACACATGATCTATATCGGATGCACGCTGAGCCAAACACAAAAAAATAAATATTCTAAAATATATCAGTTAACCCAATATATATTCTCTTAGTTAAATTAAGTATATAACCGATAGGCTAATATTAAGGTCGAATAAACGAGACTCCCGAATGTTGAGACATTATCGTTACGTTTGTTTACCTGTAAAAAGTTATTTACGTTTATTGGCATTTTTAGTTAAACATTCGAGACATTCGTTTATTCCTAAACAAACTTGTGGTGGCAATATTTTAATAATAATTTATTTTTAGTTGTTTACGGAACACCCACAAGAATAACGTACGTCATTATTTATTTTATAAATTATTTAGCATGTTTATGCGATAGTGAACCGATCCCGAACATCAGGACACGATAAAAGAGCGATAACCAAAAATTGGTTAAATAGGAACTCTTGTCGAACGCACCTTACACCGATAAAATACGAAATAGGAACTCTCGCTGAACACGCGCTACACTGCCGCGCAGCGATTCGCGCTGAGCCCAGCAGGTGGGGCGCCGCTCCGCGATTGGCCGGCGGGCCAAGGTAGGGCAAGCGGGAGGCGCACTATAAAAGTCGGGAGCGAACATCACTCGACACAGTCGGCACGGTACGGACTCGATCGCACAGTCAGACGTAGTCTGCACGGTTCGAAGACAGTCGTACTTACGGAAGCGTAGACTTTGTTTTACGCGTATCGTGATTCGGGATAACGCGAGTGGCAGTCGTGTGAATACCGTTATTAGGCGAGTAGCATCTTTGCGTGCGAAAGTTGTGCGACTTGTCCGGGACAATACCGTCTCGTTAATTTCGTTCGATCAGTGTATTCGCGTGCAACTGCTAGACGAGCCACGGCGAATCTAGTCCGCGATAAAGTCACAATCGTTACGAGACCGTTCAACGAATGCGCAAACTAATAGGCGGCATAACGCTTGTCGCAAGCGAACTGATCGCGAGTGTTTGTGAACGGTAAAATTTACCGTCGTGCGGAAATCAAGCGAGTGTAATCCGTAGCCATTGTACAGAGTTCAAGCGTAGGACGCTATTGAATAAACGTTCGTAGTGAAACCTGAAAAAACGTGATCTGTTACTTACCTACGTATCCGCATCCCACGTCGTATCTCCTTCGGGTGTGAATCCGTTCCTAGGGCGTAGAAATAGTCCGTCGGTATCCTGAAATCAAAGGAGTGAAAGCAATTAGTCAAGTTCCTGCGAATTTTCATTGTTCGCACTCTCCTGACGCAACATCGACCTGCGTCGCAGCAGCGGCCATCTTCAAAGGACGGCGCGGCATACATCAAGGACGGCTCGAGCCTGGCGGCATCACCGAGCGTACCTACATCAAAGGGACACTTTGGCTACTTCCACCTTCTTACTTGTTGAGGTTAAAGTAAGTGGCGACCATCAAAGGTGAAAGCGGGACGTCTGTTGGCTGGTAAGTCGGAAGGAGGGCCTCTTCTCTCACAACGTTCGGTCACAGTGAAATAGCGCTCGTCGCAACGTCGCCGTTAGTATTGCCTGATCATTAGCCCGTGGTTTTCGGTACTTCGAAATCCATAAACCCCACGTGGCGACCGTGACAGCCGTCAAACGGATTTTGACGGTCCTTTTGGATAGAATCTGCAATCTTCGGATACGAGCCACGAGGGTCCATAAACCCCACGTGGCGACCGTGACAGCCGTCAAACGGATTTTGACGGTCCTTTTGGATAGAATCTGCAATCTTCGGATACGAGCCACGAGGGTCCATAAACCCCACGTGGCGACCGTGACAGCCGTCAAACGGATTTTGACGGTCCTTTTGGATAGAATCTGTAATCTTCGGATACGAGCCACGAGGGTCCATAAACCCCACGTGGTGACCGTGACAGCCGTCAAACGTATTTTGACAGTCCTTTTGGATAGAATATGCAATCTGCGGATAAAATCCCCGCACGATGACTGTGACAGCCATCGAAAATAAATCCGAAACGTTCCGATAAGATTGAAATAAAGTCACGTACGGTTACCAAATACATCAAAGGTAAACCGAGCGCATAACACGTCAATAGGATAGGGCTTGCAAACACGAGTCAAATTAAAATCTATTCGCGAAAATAAAAACTAAAGTTACGCAAAGAACGTGAAAATTATGTAGCGTCAGTAACATACCGCGACAATAAATATTTGATCGAAAAATCATTAAACTATTAACGCGTATAATTCTTATCATAAGTATCTCGCATTTTCAAATTAGATTAAATTCGAAATGAAAATATATTTGATCGAAAAATCACTAAACTATTATCGCGTATAATTCTTTAACAAAAGTATCGCGAATTTTCAAAGTAGATTAAATTCGAAACGAAAATATGTTTGATCGAAAAATCACTAAACTAATATCGCGTTTAATTCTTTAACAAAAGTATCGCGAATTTTCAAAGTAGATTAAATTCAAAACGAAAATATGTTTGATCGAAAAATCATAAAACTATTTAAATTGTTTTTCGTATAGATTAAATTCGAAACGAACAAACAGAGAGTTAGTCACCCTGGCCTGAAACGGTGGTGCATCGAATACAAATCGTTTCGTGCGAAGATAAATATCCGAAACGATCGCGAACAGACAAATTCGCATCCGACGGCAAACGTTCGTGAAAGTTAAGTCCGAAACGAACCGAAATTAATAAAACCGCCGTCAATTTATTGATTCATAAAGTTTTCTCGTGAATTATAAGACGCGTATCGATCATATCAAATTCGTTAAAATAACTATCGGTTACATCTCTGCAAAGACGTGAAGATATGTAGCGACTGGGACAAACCGTAGTGAAATAAAACGGATAAATAACCAACAAGTTTGCATGGAATGTAAATGCACAATTAATACACTCGCCAATAAAAGAAGACGAAACAAAGCGTGACGTCTGGCACGAAGTGTAGTGCATACAAGAAAATCCCGATTTTCCTTGTATTTTTCCTAATTAACGCAAATAAATAAACGTTGGTTGGCTAATAAAAGAAAGCAAGATATTGCTTAGCCGCTTCATGTTAATTAATTGTGATTTTAGTTAATTTCAGTTAATTACGAAGGAAATTATAAAATTTTCCAAAAAATCGATCGATTAGAACCGCGCACCAAAAAAGAAAACCGCGCATCAAAGAAGAACCGCGCATCAAAGATAAACCGCGCAACAAAGGGAAACCGCGCAACAAACGGAAGCCGCGCATCAAAGGCGAAGCCGCGAGTCTACTCGTGTTACGCCGACGAGAAACGCGTACCGCGCAGCGACCGAAAGGTCAAACGGCCACCGTGAACACCTGCGTCAAAATCGAAAGGTCAAACGATTACGACTCAACCAACGGGTGTCCACCAAATAAAATCGCGTTGATTTTAATTAATCGGTTTATTTTCAATTATTCGCGTTATATACCGGGTGATTTGATTATTACAGTCCGTTTTAATATAAAATCATTAAAGTAATCAAAGGTAATAGTCTATTATTGACTAATTAATATTATTAATTCCATAAAACGAATAATAATATTTAAAGCTAACGCAATTTCGCGCAAAAATAAGCTTTTAAATTCGGTTATTAAATTCTACGGCACAATGGATAGAGACGAAGACCAAAAAGTTTTCAAGGGAGTACAACACTCACCTGTCTCAACCCTCAGATCTGGAAAGATCAGGAATCCGATGCATAAGTCCGAGAATAACCTGCAAGGTACTTCAATAATTAAGACTCCTTTGGAATTAGCCGAAGAAAAAATCAAAAGCCTAGAGGAAAAACTCGAAACCGCTCTGACGGCATTAAAAAACGCCAACGCCTTGATGTTCCGATGCGATTCGCAGAATTCTGTTGCAGAATCAGGCGATGCTACAAACGTGATCGGCACAAGACAGTACGTCGCTCCGATGAACGGGATTAGGTTACCAAAAGGTGGATGGTTGAAAAATCCTTTTGATGAAATAAGATTTAACGGCAAAACCGAGGATACGAATCCAATGAGATTCTTAAAAAAATTTAATTCGATCGCAACATACGAAGAGATCGATGACCGTGATCTATTACACTTCTTTGGAAGGTGCCTGAAGGACCAAGCATCGATATGGTTCGAGATTCAGGACTTCGCTCACATAAACGAAGCCCGAGACGCGTTTATACAGCACTACTGGGGCGATAACCAGCAAGCTAAATTTCGAGAGAAATTATACATGGGACAGTACCATGCGACGAAGACAAGCAATATGTCCGACTACGCATTGGACTTAGCGAGACAGGCTAAATACCTCGATCCACCCATGGCGGATATCGAAATAATCCGTTGCATCAAGAGACACTTCGAAAAAGATGTTTCGCGCGAGATTAGATGGTCCACCACCAAAAATATATCCGACCTGACTGAAGTCTTAGAAGAAATTCAAGATGAAAAACAGGCAGCTGCTGAAGCTAAAACCGCAAGAGAAAAATCTTCGGAAAAAACAACCAACAAGAGCGCAACCAAAAAGAAGCAAGACACGGCTACACACAATCGCAGACCGCAATGGAACGCAAAGAAGAGTCCATATACCGCAAAGGGAGAGCTCAAAGCACTACCCTGGTATGGACAAAACCAGACGAGAAAATCGAAACCTAAAGTGGAGTTTCCAGAATCTGACAGTGATCAGACCCGGAATAAAAACGCAGCGAAATCAAAGAGAGGCAGCAATGCACAAAAAAACTCGAGCTTTGAGACGAAAGCGCCGGGAAAGAAGGGAATTTCATCGATACGGCAGAGAGAATTATCGTCGACGGATTCAATCTCATCTTCGGACGAAAATTCGCAGACCAGCGAACCGAAAGAGAAATTCGAGACTAAACAAGTCTCAATAATGAGAACAAGCAAGATTCTCAAAGATTTGAGCGATGACGACGTCGAAGACAACGACGAACAACCATGTCATCCAATCATCGACTTAAGAATCGGCAAAACCCAGATCAGTGCATTAATCGACACTGGAGCTGAGATATCAGTGATGTCAAAGAACACACTGGAAAGGCTGACAAAAGCCAGAGAAAATTTAGACAGAATCCCAATTCGCAAATGCAAATTAAAAGGAGCATTTGGCGAGCAGGAACTAACAATCGCCTGCAAGATACAAGTTACACTAGACATCGACGACAAGCAGCTGATTCACGAGTTCTACGTAGTGGACAGACTAGCATTTCCGATGGTTCTAGGACACGACATTTTGATCAAATTCAACGCGATAATCAATTATCACGAGGACACATTTGATGTAAAATTCCAAAATGTCAAAACACCTGTCAAATTAATATCATCAATTAGTAGAAAGGAGAAAAGTAGAATTAACGAGCGCAAACAACTGCTCGATAAACAGATTAGACAGTTGGAAAAAGAAAAATTAAGAACAACCAGAAGAATCGCGAAGAAAAAAGAAAACATCTCAAGGCTAGAAAATAGATTACGCGATCTTAAACTGTCTAAAGAAGAGGATGTAACGGTTCACCTTCCCGACGCCGCGGATCGGCTCGCCGGTTCCAGGATTCGGGAGGAGAGGGGAGATTCAGACTCGCTTATTCCTTATTAACAATACTTTGGTTTATTCAAAAAGAAACAAGTAAACAAAATGATTGTTGGCATATAAAGCCTAAATAGAGAAACTTATTAACTACTCGGTATAAACGAAATGTTTGTTGGCATAAAGCCCTAAATAGAGAAACTTATTGACTACTCGGTATAAACAAAATAAGGAGGCGTATAGCCTGTAGCGGTGTCCGGAAAAGATTTACAAATTACCCGGTATAACTTAGAGATACGGTGTACGGAGGCGTATAGCCTATGGCAGGAAGAAACCGGAAACCGGGAAACCCGGCGTAATGACGAGAAACCCGTCACCCGGTGTATAGCAGGAAGAGACCGGAAACCGGGAAACCCGGCGTAACAACGAGAAACCCGTTGCCCGGCGTGTAGCAGGAAGAGACCGGAAACCGGGAAACCCGGCGTAACAACGAGAAACCCGTTGCCCGATACTAAAGGTAGGAGGCCAGAAACCGAGAAACCCGGCGTAACAACGAGAAGCCCGTTGCCTGGCTAGGAGGTCCGGAACAGGACTGGTGCCGGCTCATCCGTCGAGCCGGCTTATATACCCTGCCGGCGGTTCCCCCACTCTACCTCGAGGCTGTGGTGGGGGTAACGCCGGCGTCGTAGTGGGGGCGCCTCTGGGGGTTGTAGTGGGGCGCCCCTGGGGTAGGGTGACCCGTGTATCAGTTATGATTTTGTGCTTAGGGGCGCCTTAGGCGCCATAGCCTCAAGTGGCGGGCGGGTGATCGGCCCGCGAGGCGTTAGTTAACGGCTACGCCGTTACAACTACCCCTCCCTAGACGGCGATCGCACGTGTGGTCGCCGAATCGGTCGACCGTATCGGTCCACCGTCCAGTAGGGGAGGTGGCTCGGAACTTCCGAGTGGCGTGGGGCGGTATGGCGGGAGGAATCACGGCGGCTGGCCCGGTCCTACGCCCCGACTGGTTTCCTCGTCCTCTTCCTCGGATGCCGCCTTGAGGTCCTGCACATGGATGTGGCGGTGCCCATCGTCCTCTGGCGTCCTTGAGGTCAACAATTACGGGGATACGATCCTCCGGACAGTCATCGGTCCGCTGTACTTCGGGGCCAGCTTGGCGTTGAACGCGTTGGCCTTGCTGGACAGGGGGCGGTCGCGTTTCCAGACGCGTTCGCCCAGCTGCGGTCGCCAGTCTCGTCGCCTCAGGTTGTACGGCTTCTCTTGCCGCTGGAAGGCCCGGGCGAGGTGGATTCGGACCACCTTGTAGGCGTCCTCCAACTGGGTCTGGCGGGTGCTTGGTCCTGGTGCTGGTGCGGTTCCTGGTCGATCCTCTGGATGTGGGCGAGCGAGCTCTCGGCCATGCAGGATGTAGGCCGGAGTGTATCCGGTGGGCTCATGTCGGGCGGTGTTGATGGCGAACTGTAAGGCGGGGATTCGCTCGTCCCAGTCTTTGTGCCGCCGCCTACGTACTGGCTGATCATTGTTTTAACCGTACGGTTCGCTCGCCTCTACCGGATTGCATTGCGGAGTGTACACGGGGGATGTCCGATGTTGTATCCCCGTAGGAAGCTAGCAAGGCCTTAATGCGTTTGCGCGACGAACTGAGTCCCGTTATCGGATACCAGGGCGACCGGACACCCGTGCCGGTATATCAGGCGGTCGGTGAGTGCTCGGGCTACGGCTACGGCGGTGGCTTTTTCTAAGCGGGACCATTTCGATCCACTTACTGAACCGGTCTTGTATGGTTAATAGCCAGGTATGGCCGCTAGTGGATCGAGGCAGGGGACCGATCAGGTCTACGGCGGCTTGTTCCCATGGTGCGCGGACAGAGGTGGCCATCATCCGACCAGCCGGTCGTTGTTGACTGGCCTTGTGCCGCGCACAATTAGCGCACCCTCGGACGTACCGGGCAATTTCCCGAAACATGCCGGGCCAGTAATATAGCTGGCCACCCGAGCCAATGTTTTGGAAATGCCTAGGTGCCCGGCGGCCGGGTCGTCGTGCATTCGCTGAAGCAGGGCGGGTCGTTGGTCTGTAGGCACGCACTGCTTCCATTGCTCTTCGGCTGGTGTTTCCCGGAAGTCCAGATCGTGGAGTATATGCCTGTACAATCGTTGATCCTGGATTTTATAGTCCGGGTGATCGGTCGGATGTCTCCGTACTTCGGCTAGTTTACGGTGGTACCACCGGCATTTCGGCCGGGTCACCGCCAAAGCTTTCCGGGAGGCGGGAGAGGGCATCTGCCACCCTGGTTAAGTGTCCCGCGCCGGTACTGGATGTCGAAATCATGTTGTTGTAATTCGAACATCCAGCGGGCTAGTCGTCCGGTAGGGGCCTCGATGTGTTGTAACCACTTTAAAGCTTGGTGGTCGGTCACGACGGTGAATCGGTAGCCCTCGAGGTAATCCCGCATCCGGCGTATACCCCACACGACAGCCAAGCACTCTAGTTCGGTAGCGCTATAATTCTTCTCGGCTGCGTTGAGGGTCCGGCTGGCGTACGCGATAACCCGCTCTCCTTCGCCGAGGTGTTGGGTTAATACGGCCCCTAACCCGTGGGCGCTGGCGTCGGTTTGTAGTAGAAATGGTTCGCGCAAAATCTGGACAGGCGAGGACAGGTGCGGTGGTTAAGGCCTGTTTTAGTTTCCGGAACGCGGTTTCTTCTTCTTTTGCCCAGGTCCAGCGCGCTCTCTTTTTAGTGAGTCGAGTGAGAGGGGCGGCGATAGTGGAGAAGTCAGCGATGAATCGGCGGTACCATGACGCTACCCCCAGAAATTGCCGAACCCTGCGGAGGGTCGTGGGGGCAGGCCAATCGGTAATGGCTCGCACTTTTCTTGGGTCCGTTCCGGATTCCGTGGCCGATCGATAACGTGTCCGAGGTACCGAAGACTTGGCCGGCAGAAGTGACACTTTTCTGGGTTGAGGCGGAGTCGGGCGTCACGGAGGCGGCGAAAGACTTCGGCCAAGTGGCCTAGGTGCTCCTCGAAAGTACGGGACTGCGACAACTATGTCGTCCAAGTAGACGAGGACGTGTGGTTCTAACTCGGGTCCTAGCACGGTGTCGAGCAGCCGTTGGAAGGTGGCCGGTGCTGAATGCAGTCCGAATGGCATGACGCGGAACTGCATCAGCCCTCTCCCTGGCACCGTGAAGGCGGTTGCGGGGCGGCTCTCCGGAGTTAGTGGCACTTGCCAATACCCGCTGCGTAGGTCCAACGTGGACAAGTAGTGTGCGCCTCGTAGCTTATCTAAGGTGGCGGCAATGTTGAGGCAGCGGGTATGCATCTTTTTTCTGAGGCCGCGTTTTAATCGGCGGAAGTCTATACAAAATCGGTAGGTCCCGTCTTTCTCTTCTTTGCCAGCACTATCGGAGAGCTCCAGGCGCTGGTGGAGGGCTCGATGACTCTTCGGCTTCCATCTTTTGGACCTCTTGGTCGATCACGGCTTGCATGGCCGGATTACGGGGCCGATATCGTTGTTTTAATGGGCGGCCCCGGTTTTAGCCGAATTTGGTGTGTGGCTTTGTCGGTCGGGCCGCGGACCGATTCGAACTTTGGAAGTTCGTTATTTAGAAAGGCCCTGTAGCCTTAGCGCCTCGCTGGTAGTTCCTGGGCTGATACTGGCTGTCGCGAGTTCCATCTTTGGTTGTTGTCTCGGTGACAGGTCTGGGCGGCGGGCGCAGCTCGACTCTAATTTGCCCAGAGGTCTATGCCTATTAGTACGGCGTTGTCTAGTTGTGGTAGTACGGAGAAGCGGTGGCGGTACGATTTTCTCGTAACCTGACCGTTGCTTCGATGGTCTCGGCAATGGGGACTTGCGTCCCGTCGGCCAGGCGTATCTGGGCTGCCCTTGAGATCTGGCTAGACGGTGTGCGGTTGATTCGGCGGGCCGTTTCAGCGTTTACGAATGAGATTCTGAGCCGGAATCGAGGAGGCCCCACAAATGTTGTCCGGCGATCTGGATCCGGGAGGTGCGGTTCTCGGGTTGTATTTTAGGCCGAGTTGGGCTGGACGACGGCCGCGACGTCTCCGGCCCGCACCCCGTTCCCGTCGGGGGGTGGCAAGTACAGGGTGAGGACCCCGTCCTTTGCCACCATCTCGAGCAGATTTCTTTGCGGAGGGTCGCTGGCAGTGCAGGCGTGTATGTCCTCGTTGCTGCACCTCCAGCAACATTCCTCCCGACTGTAGACCGCGGAAGCTACAACCGGGGTGTGGCTTTGCGGCACGTCCCTTCGTCGTTCCTGTCTTCGGCGGTCGGCCTCTTCGTATTGTCGGTTGGCTCGGATGCTCAGATCCCCGACGCTGAGCACGTCCGCCCGACGGATGTACAATTGGTTACTCCGGATCCATGTTTTCGTAGAGCTGTTCCAGTTGGTCTAGGGGTGAATATCCCCCGGCGCGCCGCATCATGGTCAGGACCTCGGTGGCGTACTTTTGGAAGGACTCTTTAGGGCGTTGTTGGACGTCCCTGGATCGTCTCTTTCATCTGTCTCTCATACCCGCTTGGCAGGTATTGCTGGCGGACAGCTTGGCGAAAGTCGGCCCAGCTGGCTATGGTATCGCGGATGTTGCGATACCCACAGCAGGGCGTTCCCCCGTAAGAGTTCGGGTAGCCCTAACAGCATCTGGGCGTCGGTGTAGCAGTAGCCCAGGCACAGCTTCTTCCGTACGCTCGAGGAATGCCAGGGGGTCCTTGCCCTCGAAGTGGCACCCCCCATTTTCGGATCTGGTCCATGATCCTGGCTGGTTCAACAGGTGTCGGGGGTGGTAGCTTCTTCGTCTTTGGTTGGGCTTCCGGTGGCCATTTTCGACGTTGATAGTGGGCACAGGTAGGTGAGTTCGAAATAGCGCGGGGTTTTGCCCGACAAATCGGCGGAGGCGTCGGCGGACCTCGTCTAAAGTTCCTTGGCTATCGATTCCGTGTCTTTTGGCCAAGGCAATAGCTTCGGTTTTTGATAATGATTTACCCACGCGGGCATCTGGATAGGCTTAAGCGAGTCGGGATCTCCACTGGGCAGGTCCCCTGTTCGGGCGCCATGTAACGGTTCACCTTTCCCGACGCCGCGGATCGGCTCGCCGGTTCCAGGATTCGGGAGGAAGGGGGAGATTCAGACTCGCTTATTCCTTATTAACAATACTTTCGGTTTATTCAAACAGAAACAAGTAAAACAAAATGATTGTTGGCATAGAAGGGCCTCAATAGAGAACACTATTTAAACAGTACTCGGTATAAACGAAATGTTTGTTGGCAATAACGCCCTAAAATAGAGAAACTTATTGACTACTCGGTATAAACAAATATAAGGAGGCGTATAGACTGTAGCGGTGTCCGGAAAGATTTACAAATTGACCCGTGTATAACTTAGAGATACGGTGGTACGGAGGCGTACTAGGCCTATGGCAGGAAGAAACCGGAGAACCGGGAAACCCGGCGTAAGTGACGAGAAAACCCGTCACCCGCTGTGATAGCAGGAAGAGACCGGAAACCCGGGAAACCCGGCCGTAACACGTAGAAACCCGTTGCCCGTGCGTGTAGCAGGAAGAGACCGGAACCGGGAAACCCGGGCGTAACAACGAGAAACCCGTTGCCCGGCGTGTAGCAGGAAGAGACCGAAAACGGGAAACCCGGCGTACAACGAGAAACCCGTTGCCCGGCGTGTAGCAGGAAGAGACCGGAAACCGGGAAACCCGGCGTAACAACGAGAAACCCGTTGCCCGGCGTGTAGCAGGAAGAGACCGGAAACCGGGAAACCCGGCGTAACTACGAGAAACCCGTTGCACGGCGTGTAGCAGGAAGAGACCGGAAACCGGGAAACCCGGCGTAATGACGAGAAACCCGTCACCCGGTGTATAGCAGGAAGAGACCGGAAACCGGGAAACCCGGCGTAACAACGAGAAACCCGTGCCCGATACTAAAGGTAGGAGGCCAGAAACCGAGAAACCCGTCGTAACAACGAGAAAGCCCGTTGCCTGGCTAGGAGGTCCGGAACAGGACTGGTGCCGGCTCATCCGTCGAGCCGGCTTATATACCCTGCCGGCGGTTCCCCCACTCTACCTCGAGGCTGTGGTGGGGGGTAACGCCGGCGTCGTAGTGGGGGCGCCTCTGGGGTTGTAGTGGGGCGCCCCTGGGGTAGGGTGACCCGTGTATCAGTTATGATTTTGTGCTTAGGGGCGCCTTAGGCGCCATAGCCTCAAGTGGCGGGCGGGTGATCGGCCCGCGAGGCGTTAGTAACGGCTACGCCGTACAAGGGACAACCAAATCAAGAAAATTCCGTCAATAGAACCCCATCGACAAAACCAACAAAATCAAAAAAAGAAGGGGGCACAAAAGAAAAACAAATTAAGAAATAAACATACATGGAATAAAAAAAACGAAACTACAACCAAAAGAGTCAAAAAACCAAGAACAAAGTGGCATCAATAGCATCTATTTAAACCAACGAGAAAACATCTAGAAGAATCCAAATCTAGAAGGGGGCAATAAAACAAAGCCACAACCCAATAAATCAAACAACTTCGAAAACACGAAGGGGGCAAACAAAACGAAATCATTGCAAAACGAACATCAGCAAGTAATAAATGCCAGAGTACAGAGATCAAGAAATAAACAACCAAATAAAAGACTATACTCAAAGCTGCAAAATTCAATTATCTGCGAAAGAAAACTTTCAAGAAAAGAAATTGCACAAAAAGAACAGTGCATCAAAAGAATGCAGAAAATCATACCCAACGAAACAACACCGATTAAGAAAAAATTACCAATGGAGAAGAAATAACAACGTACAACCTCCTACAATGTCAAAAACAACAACAAAAAGACAATAACCAATCTTCCACCTCAACGTCAGAAAGAAACAATTTCAAAAAAAACTGCGAAAGTTTAAACCCCAAAACCAAGTACTTCTCGAAAAAAGAAGGGGGCAACCAGAAAATAAACAAAAAAAAGGCCAACGAACCCGGAATAATAATTGATAAGGAAGTCAAGGGAAAGGGTTTATGAATTAATAAAAAGGCAAAAAAAATTTACTAAAAAGATGAAAACAACATTTTCCCGGGAATTAGAAACAACTAGGAATCGTCAAGTAATAATTCTACCGAGACGAAGAAATCATTCGATTTTTCAAGTAAAGAATCTGAAGAACAGCGAAAAAAAAAAAACCTTTAAAGATATATTCCTACGCGGAAAAGTTCAGAAAAGAAAAACTAGAAGGGGGGGGGAAAAACAACAAAAAAAATTCGAAGAAAAAAAAGGAAAAAAGAAGAATCATTTTCCTAAAAACTACCTTGAAATATTTGAAAATATTTTAAATTTAAAAAAAATAATAAATAAATGTATTAAAATTTAACTAATTCAGGTTTATTTTAAAAAATGGGCACGTAAAAAACCCAAGAATTAATGATTTGAGTTTTTTTTACATTTAGGTGAATAATTTTTTTAACATTATCAACAATAATAATAATTTTTAATATAAATTTTCGTTTATCACAATAATAGTAAAAGGGGGTTTTTAAAAAAAACCAATTTTTTTTATAAGAAAAAATATAAAATGATAAAAATTTAATAGGCTAAAAATTTAAAATTTTGAGTAATACTTTAGTTACCCAATAAAATCACAAATAAAACAACGGGTAAATCAATAACGAGAAAACATTTATTTTAGAATTAATTCCCAATTTAAGCCCAAAATTTGGGAAAGGGGGGAAATAATAAACCAAATAAATATATAATACTTAATTTTCTGAATAAAAAAAAACTCGCAAAAAAATTTTTTTTGTAGTCATAAGAAAAAAAAAAAAACTTTAAATTTTAAAAATTGGGTCTAAAAAACCTTCTAAAAAAAAATTAGGGGGGGGCAAAAGCAATATAAAAAATTTAATTTATTATAAAGTCACTTACATAAATATGTACAGCAATAATTTTTTTTTTTTGGTTGAAACACAACAATCTTTAAAAAACAATTAGTTTTTTTTTATTTTAATTTTTACCATATGAAACATAGTTCGATTTTAATAGAAAGAATAAATTTAGCAAAAATTTTAACGTCTTTCATTTTAAGAAAACTAGCTAAATAATTGTTTTAATAAAGATAATGATCAATTTTTTAACAAATTTTTAAATTTTTAACAATAAGTATAACATTTATTTTAACCTTATAAAAAAAATGTACAGTATACCCCGAAAATTTAAGTATAGAATAGTTTAGAAAAAGGGGATCATATTTTTAAGTCCCGAAAAAAGCAAATTCCTTTTTTCCATAAATAGAGAGGGAAATAAGCGGACCTAGAATAAACAAGGGAGTAAAAAACAAAAACACATTACAAATTTGTTTCACTCCAACACATAAACCCAAAAATTTTAAAAACTACCTTATAAGACATATCCCAGCGAAGTTTTTAAAACATCCAACCCCAGAAGGGAATCCCAGCTCCCAAAAACCACAAAACAGAAAAAAAACAATTTAAAATCAAAACAGGACAAAACGGAAACAATACTTATAACACCCAAAAAACCGAAATCCCGCGAAAAACATCAGCTGCATTTTAAAAACCCGAAAAAAAAAAAAGAAGAATTAAACAATTCACAATTCAAACGATTAAAGAAATTTTAAAAAACTCGATCACACGAACGATTTATCTGAAAAAAGGAAAAAAACCCGGAAAAATAATTTCATCACCGGAAAAAAAACATATATCGACAAAACGGAACCCGCCAGTGTATCAAAAATGAGCAACGAAGCAGCCAAAAGGAAACCCCGTAGGGGGGAACCAAGCAGACGGGCGCAAGTACCTGACTCGCGACAACGCGCAACGGCACGTCACAAAAAGACCCCGCATCAAAACGAAACAACACGTGCAAATTCGCGGTGGACCCAATTTCGAAAGAGACAAGAGAAGCAGGGCCCAAAGGATAGTGAGTCCGAAAACGCTCGACCCAACGAGAACAGAGCTATTGAATTGTGCAAGAAAAAAACTGAAGCAACGAAAAAAACGCGAGAAGAAGAAAGAAAAGTAGCTCGATGGAGAAAACGCTTTTGAAGAAAAACGAAAAAACCCAACAAAGATACGGAGAGTGAGGAGAAGAAATCTCAACCAACTCAAAAAGTTTGATTGAGACGAACTGAATCCCATTTCACATGCGATAAAGCATTCTCGTCAACTAGGGAAACGAATCGTAGTGCAGTAAAGGATGCTAAGATTACTTGTAACAAAGGAATTTTTTTTTTTTTTTTGAGCATTATCCAAAACTTCGATCACGATTACTCACGAAATCAATGGAAAAACCCCAGCAAAAAAATCACACTAATTGGGTGATAATCGTACGTATTTGAAGGCCCCAACAGAAATCGGCAATAAAATTACGATAAAAAGGGAAATTTTACGACCGAAACATCAAAAGACCGATCTGCAGACCAACCGAGCAGAATCAAATCGGAGAAAGATCCGTCAACCCCCGAAACCCAAAAATACAGTGTCTACACATGAATAAAAAGGTAACTTTCGAATTAAAAAAGAAAGAGCTGAAGTACATAATGTCAAGCACAGTACTCCATTACTCTTTTGCGAAAAAAAACTCAAACCAGTAAAGAACTCGGGGGCGTCTATAATAATCTGGGAAAATCGGAGAAGAAGGGCCCAAAAAATCAGCCACCAAATCATCAAGATCCCACAAAGACACCCAGTGGAAAAACAAAAGCTACGCCGGTTTGAGGACAAGAGCGTGAAAAAAAACGTTTTCAAAGGAATCAGAGCCAAATTTAGACGAGGGTTTCCCTACAGCGATGTTAAAAAACCGGGGGAAACCCAAAAGTAAGTTTCGTAGTCGAACGTTTCTAAAGAGTCGTCCGACGAAGAAAAAATCGTCGAAGAGCAAAGGCCGAAAAAGACTAAGGGGACAGAAAGCGCACAGACACCATCGCTGAGCACCCCAATCTGCGGTTTGGAAAAGATAATTCAGAAGATGCAACTTTACCCGAAATAATGAGGGGTGGTACCACGGGCCCGCGACCGCAGAAGCCGCTACAGTCGAAAACGCAAAGAAACTATTCCAGTTTGACCCGGAAGGTGGTCGACAGCGATGCAAGTGATCTAAATACCGAACTGATACATCCCGGTGAGCGATGAGAGCTTCAGCGTATCAGCAAGTGACAATGGTAAAAGTCCCCAGGAGATCCAGCAATCCGGGACGGTAGTTAGTCGTCTAAAAATGTATATGTATATAGTATAAGAAGTCGAAAATTTATTTAAGCGACGCGTCCATAAGTTTTTTATAATTTATTATTTAAAAAAGCATTTGGAGGTCCTTGAAAGAATTCACACTGCAGAAAGGACATTTAATCAAGAACTGCTTAATTAAATTCCAACGCAAATGTCAAAAAAGGGGCGTAATCGCAAGAGGGCGATAGAGGTGCGTTTGGAAAACCTGATCACTAGTCAGATATTAAAGTAATCAGATACAAGTTAAACCGGGAAAAAAAACGACTCTCCAAAGCCAGTTTAGTTTTTAAAATTTTTTAGTTACCGAAAAGTCGGGTTTGATGACTTTGGACGCTATTAGTCGAAATAAAAACAAAAAAAAACCCCAAAAAAAAACAAACCCTTAAAAGTCTAAGCGGGCACCCCGAGAGATCAAAAGTCGAGATGGGGTTCCCGATGACCTGGAACCCATAACCTATAAAAATAAAATCTTTGTTTAAACGAAAGGGGGACCTAGGGAGGGAACAGCATCCAAGTAAATTTGGGACATACGCCCAAAAGGACAAGATGAGATGAAAAAGATACACAGTCTATTTTCGGATGCACGCCGAGCAAAAACAAAAAAAAATAAATATACTAAAATATTCAGTTAACATAATATTATTCTTTAGTAAATTAAGTTATAACCGATAGGTAATATTAGTCGATAAACGAAAAATCCGAAGTGAGAATTATCGTTACGTTTGTTACCTGTAAAGAGTTATTACGTTTATTGGCATTTTAGTTAAACATTTGAGAATTCGTTTTTTCCTAAACAAAAATTGTGGGATAAATTTTAATAAAATTTATTTAGTTGTTTAGGAACACCCAAAAAAAATGTACGTTAATATTTATTTTTTAAATATTTAGCAGTTTGCGATTTGGAACCGGTTTTCCCAGCACAGGACACGATAAAAAAGCGAAACCAAATGGTTAAATGGAACTCTTGTCGAACGCACCTTACACCGATAAAATGCGAAATTTGAACTCCCCTGAACAGCGCTACACTGCCGCGCAGCGATTTGCGCTGAGCCCCGCAGGGGGGGGCCGCTCCGGATTGGCCGGGGGCCAAGGGTAGGGCAAAGCGGGAGGCGCAATTAAAAGTGGGGGGGGCGAACATCACTAGAAAAAGCGGACGGTACGGACTCATCGCACAGTAGAGTAGTCTGCACGGTTCGAAGACCCGTCTAATTACGGAAGCGTTAGACTTTTTTTACGGTATTTTGGGGATTTGGGAAACGCGAGTGGCAGCGTGGGAATACGTATTAGGCGAGTAGCATCTTGGTGCGAAAGTTGTGCGATGTCCGGGGCAACAAATGTCTCGTTTAATTTTGTTCGATCAGGTATTCGCGTGCAACTGAAAACGAGCCCGGCGAATCTAGTCCGCGATAAAATCACAACGTACGAGGGCCGTTAACGAAGGCAAAATTATAGGCGCAAAACGTGTCGCAAGCGAATGATCGCGAGGGTTTGTGAACGGTAAAATTTACCGTCGTAGGGAAAACAAACGAAATGTAAACCGAAAAACCCTTGTACAGATTCAAGCGTGGACGCTATTGAATAAACGTTCGTAGGAACCTGAAAAAACGTGATCTGGTACTACCACGTATCCGCATCCCACGTAGCTCCTTCGGGTGTGAAAAAACGTTTCCCAGGCGTTTGGATAGTCCGTCGGTATCCTGAAATTTAAAGGGGGGGGAAAGCACTTTGTCAAGTTCTGCGACTTCCCTTTTTGCAACACCTAGCAAAAACTGACTGCGTCGCAGCGACGGCCCTTTCAAGAACGGCGCGGCGATTTTCAAGGAAGGCTCGAGCCTGACCCGCATCACCCAGGTACCACATCAAAAGGGAAAACTTTGTAATTCCACCTTCTACTTGTTGAGGTTAAAGTAAGTGGCGACCATCAAAGGTGAAAAAGGGGGGCGTCTTTTGGGGGTAAGTCAAAAAAAGGGGCCCCCTTTCTCACAACGTTTGGTCACAACTAATGTTTTTTTTAATGCAATGCAAAGGAAATTCTTAAAAATTTATTAATTTAAAAAAAGAAATATTGACATTCTCAAGTGTTAAATGGAAAACAGTAAGATAATATTTATACCTCTAACATTTTTTAATGTAATGAATCTTCTTAAAGGGGGTGCACGCAGAAAAAAAGATAGCTAAGGGTTTTTTCTGCGGAATTAATATATGATAATTCAGGGAAATTTTACATAAACAGTTAAGTATTTAAAAATATGCAAGTATTTGGATACAATAATTTGCGGTTTTTAAAAAATTTTTTTAAAAAATATGGTCTATGGGAAAGCTTGTCTTACAAATTAAATTTTTTTTAGTCATTTTTTGTGTAAAATTTAGCTAAGTATTCATTTTTGATATCATCTAAAAAACTTAATTTATTACGAGGGTTGGTAAATTTATAGGCTTTTTTGAACACCCCTTTTAAAACAGTGTAGGATTTTTTTTGTGTTTGTTACTGGTTTTGCGTTTTGATCCTGTTCCTCAATTGAAATAAACAGGGTTTTTTATCTATATGACTAATTAAAAATCGTTAGGAATAATTACAATCTTAAATGACAAACACCAGTTAGAGATAATATGTTTTTTACTTAAAATCGGTTGTTTATCCTAAAAAAAGGGGAAGTTTGTGGGGAAAAAGATAGTTTTGGGCCCCTTAGGTGATTTCCGGAATCAAAAAATATTAGGTTTTTTAATACTAGCAATTTAGATTGAATGAAAAACAGTTTTGAACAGTTAGTATTTTCTACAAATTCGAAAAAAAAAGTTGGTGGGAAATTAAAAAACTTTGACCTTTTTTTTAATACTTTGTTTGTGATACCCAAAAAAAAACACTAATTTTAAAAAAACCAAAAGGAAAAATTTATAGTGGGTGTAAAAATTTTTTAGATCAGTGTGGAAAAAACTTTTGTTTTTGCAATCGTGCCTTGGCCCAAATTTTTTCCCTATAATCCAAAAATAGCCCCCAAAATTTTCCCCAATTTTTTTTTTTAAGTTGGATAAGGGGAACTAATGAATTCAAGGTTGATGGTAATAGGGGTTTTGTGAATTTTTAAATTCGCACCTGAATTATAATCACCTATGTGGGTTTATAACACCTTTAAAAACTAACTGTGCTAAAAAGGCCCCGGAAGTTCAATAACTTGGTGGTCTTCCCGTGTGTGAAAAAAATAATATCTGAAATTACATAAATTGATATTTTTGTAATCGTCATCATACAAATACTTTGATATTTAAAGCTTTTTGTAACGTTTATGACCGTTTTAAAAATAGACTTGAATATTAATTTCTTTTAAAAATTTTTTTAAAAAAAAAGGGGGTGAATCTATAATATTTTTTGACTTGTTTTTTAAAAAATCCTAGTTAAGAAATTTTTTAGCGTTGAATATTTTGATCAGTTAAAAATAAAACCTTTATACGTTGATTTAGAAATTTTTATAGTGCTGTGCAAATCCCGTCAAGAACAGTGTAAGAAACTGTGCTGAACCCCCGTCTTGGCATTTTACATTTCCCAAATCTAAAAATAATAGTAGTTAACCTGCTAATTAATTAAGTTGAGGTATGCAAAAAAATTTTAAGTTTTAAAAATTTGGATACTAAAGGTAGTAGATTTGGGATACCCTATAATTATAATTACGGGAAAGCATCTATAATAAAAATGGTGCAAAGGGGAATTTTAAAAGCTGAGTGATTTCTTTTTAGTTAAACATGACAGTCATCTGAAAATACGACTCTTATTTTTCTAGTAATAAGTTCACTAAGCTGAAAAAAAATCAACAAAAAAAAAAATTGAAGGTTAATTTACTTTGAAGTCTTAATCATTTTTTAAAACTCTAATTTTGGGGATAAAACATGCGCAGTTTTGTTCACTACCTATGGCTTTTTGTGGGAATTATTTCAAGTGCGTGATGAAATGTCAAAATTTCCCGAATGATGCTCTTAACACCAAAATTTGGGACGGAGGGGTTCGTTTAGATTTGAAGCTCCTTCTTGGTTATTTGGAATTTTTTTTGGGGGTGGAACCCCCGAGACCCCCAGATGCTTTGGTGATCTAGGAGTTTTCATCATCTTGGAGTTCTGTCCGGCGAAAAAATAAGTGAAATTATTACATGATTTTTATGTGATAAATAGAGTGACTTAAAAGACAATTGGTTCAATTTGCATAGTGTGTGTTTCTAATGAAAAAAAACTAAGAGTCAAGAATCTTACATTGGGGGTGTAATCAAATTAGTAGAAAGGATTTAAGAATATTACATTAGAACATAATTTTTATACATATAACATATTAAATAAAAAAATTTATAATTATTCAATAATTAATATTTTTAAATTTGAAGAACGGCGTGCCCCTTACTAACCCCTCGCGGGCCGACCCCCGCCGCCATTGGGGTTTGGGGCCAAGGGCCTTAAGCACAAAAACATAAATGATACAGGGTTACCCTACCCCGGGGGGGCCCCCCACTACAACCCCCAGAGGGCCCCACTAGACGCCGGCGTTCCCCCACCACCCCTGATATAGAGGGGGAAAAAAGGGCAGGGATATAACCCCGGGTCGCGGATGAGCCGGCACCAGTCCGTTCGGGCCCCTACCCCGGCAAGGGCTTCGTTGTTACGCCGGGGTTTTCCCGGGTTTTGGGCCTTCTCCTTCGTTGGCAACGGGTTTTCGTTGTTCGCGGGTTTCCCCGGGTTTTCCGGCTCTTCTGCTACACCCGGGGGAACGGGTTTCTCGTTTTTACCCGGGTTTCCGGTTTCCGGTTTTCCACTACACGCGGGAACGGGTTTCTTTGTTACCCGGGTTTCCGGTTTCGGCCCTTTTGCTAACGCCGGGAAAGGGTCTGTTTTACCCGGGTTCCCTTTTCCGGTTCTTCCTGTCCGGGGGCAACGGGTTTTCTTTTTTCCCGGGTTTCCCGGTTTCCGGTTTTCCCCCCTATCCCCCGGGGAGGGTTCCTCGTATCCCCCGGGTTTCCCGGTTGGGTTTTCTTTTTTTCTTAAAGCTAACGCCCCGTCCCCAACTCTAAGTTACCCCGGGAAATTTGTAAATTTTTTTCGGAACCGCTACAGGTTTACACCCCCCCGCTTTTTGTTTTTACCGGGTAGTCAAAAGTTCTCTTTTTAAAGGTTTTCCCCAACAAACATTTTGTTTTCCGTTTTTCAAAAAGTTTTCTATTTAAGGCTTAGCCAACAAATTTTTTGTTTTTTACGAGTATCAATAAGTTTCTATTTAGGCTTTTCCCCAACAAACATTTTTTTTTTTTTTTTTTTGAAAAAAAAGCTTGTTAAAGGAAAAGCGGTCAATTTCCCCCCCTTCCTCCCAAATCCTGAAACCGGAAACCCCGCCCCGCGGCGTGGGAAAAAGGTAACCCTTTTACATGGCCCCAAAAGGGGGACCTGCCCAGTGGAGATCCCGACTCGTTAAGCCTATGAGATCCCGGGGGGGTAAATCAATTAAAAAAACCGAAGCTATTCCTTGGCCCAAAAAAAGGGAACGGAATGATCCCCAAGGAATTTAGCGAGGCCGCCGACGCCCCCGCCGATTTGTCGGGCAAACCCCCGCTTTTTGAACTCCCCCCCCGTGCCCATATAACGTGAAAGGGGACGGAAAAACCCCAACCCAAAAAGAGGGGAAAGAAGTACCACCCCGAACCTGTTTAAAAACCGGCCAGGATCGGGGATCAGACCGAAAATGGGGGGCCACTCGAGGGCAAGGCCCCCTGGCTTCCTCGAGGTACGGAAGGGTCCCTGGGCTACGGCTACCCGCCCCCCAGATGCGTTAGGGCTACCCGAATTTAGGGAAGACGCCTGTGTGGTATCGTAAATCCGCAACCCCATCCCCAGGGGCCCCGACTTCCCCCAAGCTGTCCCCAGCAATCCTCCAAGCGGGTATGAGAGACGAAAAAAAGGACGCCCGGGACGTCAACAACCCCCAAAGGGCCTTCCAAAAGTACGCGACGAGGTCCTCCCATGAGGGGCGGCCGGGGGTTTTTCCCCCCTAGACCAACGGAACAGTTTACAAAAACATGGATCCGGAGTCCAATTGAAAACCCCCGGGGGGCGGAGGCTCAGGTCGGGGATTGAGCATCGAGCCCCCGAATAGAAGGGCCGACCCCCGGAGACGGAAACAAAAAAAAGGGACGTGCCGCAAACCCAACCCCCCCCGGGCGTAGCTTCCGCGGTTAAGTGGGAGGAATTTTTGGAGGGCAAGAAGGAATAACGCCTGCACTCCAGCGACCTCCGAAAATTCTGTCGGAGGGGAAAAGGGCGGGGTCCTCCCCGTGACGCCACCCCCAAAAAGGAAACGGGGTGGGGCCGGGGACGTGCGGCCGTCGTCCAGCCCGACTGGGCCAAAATAAACCCGAGACGCACCTCCGGATCCAGATGGGAAAACTTTGGGGCCCCCGATTCCGGCTCGAGATCTCATTGAAACGCTGAAACGGCCCGCGAATCACCGAAACCCTCGCCCATATCTAAAAGGGAGCCCAGTACGTATGGCCGAGGGACCCAAGCCCCCTTGCGGGGCCATCAAAAACAAGGGGCGGTTACGAGGGAATCGTCCGTCCCCGTTCTCCCTACCCAAAACTAGAAAGCCTACAATAGGATAGACCTTGGGCGAAATAGGGCGAGCGCGCCCGCTGCCCAGACCGTCACCGAGACAAAAACCAAAGATGGAATCGGACAGCCAGTATCAGCCCGGAACTCCCCGGAGGCGCAAGGTACAGGCCTTTCTAAATAACGAATTCCAATTCGAATAGGTCCGCGGCCGCCGACAAAGCCCCGACCAAATTTGGCAAAACCGGGGTGCCCATTAAAAACGAATCGGCCCCGAAAAACGGCCTGCAAGCCCTGATGACAAGAGGTCCAAAAAATGGAAGCGAAGGAGTCATCGGCCCTCCACCGCGCCTGGACTCTTCGTTGCTGCAAAAAGAAAAACGGGAAACCTACGATTTTTTTAAGATTCCCGAAAACGCGGCCTCCAGAAAGATCAACCCCCGGGCCCACATTGCCGCCCTTGGTAAGCACGAGGCGCACACATTTTCACGTTGGGGGCCCCCGCAGGGGATTAACAAGTGCCCCCAAAACTCCGGAGAGGCCCCCCCCAACCGCCCCTTCACGGTTCCGGGAGAGGTGAGCAGTTTCCCGTCAGCCTTGGACTGCATTCAGCACCCCGGACCTTCAACGCTGCTCGAACCTGCTAGGGCCGAATAGGCCACGTCCCTTTTATTGGACACCCCAGTTGTCGCATCCGTATTTGAGGAGCACTAGGCCACTTGGCCAAGTTTTGCCCCTCCTGACGCCCGATCCGCTCAACCCGAAAAAGTGTCACTTCTGCGGCCAAGTCTCCGGTACCTCGGAACGTTATCGACGGAGGAAAACCCGGGCGGACCCCCAGAAAATGCAGCCATTACCCCCTTTTGGCTGCCCCAAGACCCTCCGCAGGGTTCGGCATTTTCGGGGGGTGCGTTGGTACCGCCCCTTCATCGCTGATTCTCCACTATCGCCCCCCTCTCACTGACTCACTAAAAAGAAGGCGCTGGACCTGGGCAAAAAAAAAAAGAAACCGGTTCCGGAAACTAAAACAGGCCTTAACCACCGCACCGTCCTCGCTGCCCCGTTTTTCGCACCTTTTTCTAACAAACCGACCCCCAGCGCCCAGGGTTAGGGGCGTTTTAAACCCCAAACACCTCGGCGAAGGAGAGCGGGTTATCGCGTACGCCAGCCGGCCTCAACGCCCCCAGAAGAATTATAGCGCTCCCCGAATAGAGTGCTGGCGTGGTGGGGTAACGCCGGATGCGGGTTTACCCGAGGGCTATCATTCCCCCGCGTGACCGACCCCAAATTTTTAAAGGGGTTCAAACACGAGGCCCCTCCCCGGAAAGACTAGCCGCTGGAGTTCGAATTACAACAACATGATTTCGACATCCAGTACCGGCGCGGGACACTTAACCAGGGGGGGCAGTGCCCTCTCCCGCCCCCCCAAGTTTTTGGGGGTGCCCCGGCCCAAAAAGGCCGGGGGTACCCCGAAACTAGCCGAAGTACGGAGACATCCCCCGATCACCCGGAATAAAAAATCCAGGCAACGATTTACGGGGATGTCTCCACGTTTTGGGGTTCCGGGAAACCCCGCCAAGGAGCAAGGAAGCAGTGGTGCCTACAGACCAAGACCCGCCTGTTTTAGCGAATCCGCGCCCCGGGCCCGCCGGGCACCTAGGTTTTTTCCAAAAATTGGCCGGGTGGCCCAGCATATTATGGCCCGGCATGTTTCGGGAAAATGCCCGGAGTCAAGGGTCGCTAATTGGCGGCACAAAGCCAGTAAAAACAACCGGCTGGAGGGTGATGGCCCCCCGTCCCCGCACATGGGAAAAAACCCCGTAGCCCCGATCGGTCCCCTGCCTCGATCCACTAGGCCATACGGGTTTTAAAACCCCCCAAACCGGTTCAGAAGGGATCGAGATGGTCCCGCTTAAAAAGCCGTCCGTGCCCAGCATCAGACCCCCGAAACCGGCACGGGGCCGGTCGCCCGGGTCCAAAGGGATCAGTTCGTCGCGCAACGATAAGGGCCCTTTTCTAGCCCCTCGGGATCAACATCGGCATCTCCCTGACACTCCCCAATGAAAACCCGGGGAGAGCGACGAACCGTACGGTTAAAAACTGATAGCCAGAGTGGGGCCGGGGACAAAGACTGGGACGAGCAAAACCCGCCTTACAGTTCCCCCTCAACACCGCCCGAATGAGGCCACCGGATCATCCGGCTACACCTGCACCCCCAGAGCCCCCCCCAAAATTAGAGGATCGACCGGGAAAACCCACCAGCACCAGGACCAACACCGCCAGACCCGTTGGAGGGGGGCCTACAAAAGGGGTCCGAATCCACCTGCCCGGGCCTTTTTTCCCCAAAAAAAAAGGGCGGGGGGGGGCGAAGCGGGCAACCGGCTGGAAAAGGACCCCCCCGCCCGCGGCCAAGCGTTAACGCCGGGCCCCCCGAAGACGGGCAAGACTGTCCCCGGGGATGATCCCCCTAATTGTTGACCTCAAGGGGGCCCCGGGGCGATGGACCGCACATCCGTGAGGATCAAGGGGGGGGATCCGGAAAGGGAGAGGAAAAAATCGGAGTGAGGACAGGGCCCCCCGGGCCCTGTTCCTCCCCCGCCCTACCCCCCCGCCATCCGCGGTTCCCGTACAAACCCCCGAATCGGCCGATAAGATCGCCGGGCGAAGGGCCCACCCGCCGCTAGGGCCCCCCAGCGCACCCCCCGCCATTTTGCGGCCTCCCCCGAAACCACCGACAAGACGGGTCACGGGCCGACCCCCCCCCCCTGGGTCCGAGGGGGAATTCGGTTTTCTCGCATTCAAAAAAACCCTCTGGGGAATAAGGGGGCCGGGGGAAGACCGGTCATATTGCGCGATGAGTCAACCGACATCAAAAAGCTTTTTGGTGATATCCCTCCTCGGGGAGAGTGAAGGGGAAGGTGACGAGCAAAAGGGGCCGCCTGTCAACCGGCCCCAGGGCGTGGTCCGGCCCCCGGGGGGGTTGGGTAGGGTGGAGGCGCAGGGGGCCGAAAAGGGTAAAGCAAAAGCGGCCCCACCGCCAAAACAGGCGAGGGGAGCGGGCCGAATAAAACCCGGCGCCCGCCGTTCCTGGGGCAGCCAGCCCGGGCCCCCCCGAGAGGGGGGCGGGGGGGGGGGCCGTCAAGCAGTGGGGGCACCCTCCTCCCAACCCCCCGCTGGGAGGCCGCAGGCCGCTCCCGCTCGCCGTGTCGGTTCCCTTGACGAGGGAGTGGGTGGCGGTCCCTGGCACTGGCCCCCCCTATCGGGGGAATTCCCCGCCCCTCCCCCCCTGGGGTGGATAATACGGTTTTACCCCTTTTTGGCGACCACGACGATCCGCCGTCAGAGAGGGGGGAAATTTTAAAAGGGGGTCCGTACAACGCCTCGCGGGCCAACCCGCCCGCCACTGAGGGTATGGCGCCTAAAGGGCCCTAAGCACAAAAAAAAAAAAACAAGGGGCCCTACCCCAGGGGCCCCCCCCATAAACCCCCAGAGGCGCCCCACTACGCGCCGGCGTCCCCCACCACAGCCCCCATATAGAGTGGGGGAACCGCCGGCAGGGTATATAAGCCGGCTCGACGGATGAGCCGGCACCAGTCCTGTTCCGGACCTCTTAGCCAGGCATCGGGCTTCTCGTTGTTACGCCGGGTTTCCGGTTTCTGGCTTCCTACCTTTAGTATCGGGCAACGGGTTTTCGTTGTTACGCCGGGTTTCCCGGTTTCCGGTCTCTTCCTGCACACGCCGGGCAACGGGTTTCTCGTTGTTACGCCGGGTTTCCCGGTTTCCGGTCTCTTCCTACTACACGCCGGGGCAAACGGGTTTCTCGTTGTTACGCCGGGTTTCCCGGTTTCCGGTCTCTTTTGCTACACGCCGGGCAACGGGTTTCTCGTTGTACGCCGGGTTTCCCGGTTTCCGGTCTCGTCCTGCTACACGCCGGGCAACGGGTTTCTCGTTGTTACGGCCGGGTTTCCCGGTTTCCGTCTCTTCCTGCTATACACCGGGTGACGGGTCCTCGTCATTACGCGGCGGTTTCCCGATTTCCGTTTTCTTCCTGCTATAAGCTATACGCCTCCGTACACCATATCTCTAAGTAAGTTATACCGGGTAATTTGTAAATCTTTCCGGACACCGCTACAGGCTACACGCCTCCGCATTTGTTTATACCGGGTAGTCAATAAGTTTCTCTATTTAAGGCTTTATGCCAACAAAACATTTTGTTTATACCGAGTAGTCAATAAGTTTCTCTATTTAGGCTTTATTGCCAACAAACATTTTGTTTATTTGTTTCTTTTTGAATAAACCGAAGCATTGTTAATAAGGAATAAGCGAGTCTGATCTCCCCCCTTCCTCCCAATCCTGGAACCGGCGAGCCGATCCGCGGCGTCGGGAAAGGTGAACGTTACAGAACTTACGTCATCTCTAATAGTGTAACAATATGTGACTTTCTCTGCGAGGCTGCATTTGTGTTTAATTAACTTGAAGTTGCCGGGGGTAAACCTAAATACTAGTCAGATGACCTCGTTGACACTCGCCGTCATTGTAGTACAGGATGTCCTTCTTCGTAGGTTATATCTATCATCTTGTACTCTTGGTTTCCTGGGGTGGTGTGCTATTCCACTGTTAAATATATGAATACCAATGTATTATGAATTCTGATTAATGCACGGGGAATAACACACATAAGTACTTATATGATTCCTTTCAATATCATTTTTTCTAGTTATAACAAATAATATCTGATAGACGGAATATAGATACTTAAGAATCAATTAATAACATAAAATATAACTTTATAGAATTTAACTCAACTGATAATATAGAAAGACTGTTTTAATTTACCTCCATATACATACTGTTTAACATATTTTGGATTTCTCTACTATTGCTATTCAACAATATATCATAAGTCTATGTTACCTTTTACACTTGCCCACAATTATTACAGTTTGTCATATAAATTAAATTATTTACATCCAAACGAGTACATTTGTGAGACCGCTGCACTGTTAAAGTGACACTTTGCAAGGATTAGGTTATGAACCTCTCTCCCGGGTATGTTTTCTCCTCTCGGGACTAATAAGTGGCAACGGACATCGACGCGCCATCTGTTGGTATATGAGTGAACTCCGTAGCCAAGATTGTCGAACAATCACGAACTGTAACTAAATGCGAAACTCGATGTGTCTTTCACATTTTGACCCAAGTTACTAGATCTAGGGGAAACTTGGTGAATTGGACAATTTTCGGTTTTTCCTTATTTTAAAGTGATTTTACATATAAAAACACTGTTTTCGTGCATAATTGGACTAATTCTATCAAAATAATTTATATTATGTATATTTTTGCAAATGTGATAAGTGATTGCTAAATAGGAATTAGCACTATAAATTATTGCTGATACTAACATATGTGAACATAACAAAGATGTTTGAACTTAATATATGCTGTCTGAAACCTCAGGTTACCAGATCTGGTGAAAAAATTGGTAAACTGGACATCTTGATTTCTTCATGTTTTAATACATATTGGGGTGACAAATGTTAATAACTCGAACTATTGGATTAATTTACTAAATTATATAATTAAGTGATAATTAAACCTAATGTATTGATCCAAAACTGACTATCACATTGTTAAACTCTAATTATGATACATGGAATGTTTTCAAGTTATCAAATAATCACGAACTGCGGCATAGATGTGCAACTTGATGTGTTTTCGCGCCTCAACCCAGGTTACTAGATCTGGGGAAATTTGGTGATTTGGACAACCCTTAGTTTTTCTTTATTTTAATTATTTTTAAAGTAATTTTGTATACAAACATTGTTTTCTTACATAATTGGACTAATTTTATCTAAATAATTGCATATTGTGTATAATCTTACAAAGTGATAAATCACTGTCAAAACGAAATCAGCACTATAAATATTGCTGATAATTATCATATGTTGAATATATTATAGGCATATGACTCAATATATTTTACCTAATATCCCAAATTACTAGATCTAGGGAAAAATCTGGTAAATTGACAATCTTGACTTTTCCGCGACTAAAGTGATAATTTCAATAACTTAAACTACTGACAAACAATTAAATCATACAAATAAAAAGTGATAATCAAATATAGTGTATTGATCCAAATCTGACTATACTATTGTTACACTTGGATTGTGATATATGTAATGGTGTGCTGATACTGTATAGTTAACATATTGATAAATCACACTCCTTAATCGCTGTGTTTAATTGTCTAAAACTTTTGGGCGTGTCTGCATAATTTTGCGGCACTCCTCTCAAATTAATTGAAGTCTGGTTGATTGCTGCTGTACGACGCGCTTAATTGTAACTAATTATTTGTTAGATAACCAATTGATTTCCAGACTTCAATTAATTTGAAGAGGAGATGACGCAAAATTATGCAGACACGCCCAAAAGTTTTAGACAAATAAACACACGCGATTAAGGAGTGTGATTTGTCAATATGTTAATATACAGTATCAGCACCCTTTACATATTAAAAAACCAAATTAAAAAAATTTCAGGGTTTTCCCAAAGTTATACAAAACCCCCGTGGACTTTCAAATTTTAATTCCCTTGCTAATTTTGCCTGAATTTTAAAAAATCTTTTCTTGAACCAATTATACAACCCTTGGGAACTGAAGAAATTAGGTGCGCTAAAAAAAGCCCCCCCCCCCCCCATTTTTTGGGTGTGCGAGGGCTTGTTTTAAATTCGCAAAAATAATTTTTACGTGCTACTTGAAACCTTGCAACTGAATAATAGAAATGCTTTTTAAAATTTTAAAAATCAGGGCTATAAAATGTTCTGCGCTCGTTTTTTCCCCTGGGGAAAAGGGTTGTAAAATACGAATTGCTTATTAAAAAATTTTCAAATTTTGACGGGGATTTTGAGGAAAAAAATTTTCCCCCTAAAATAATTTAATTTAAATTTTTTTTCCCCCGGGGTAAAAAACCCCCTTTTTTTGGGTTAAATAAAAAAATTTCCCCTTTAAAACAGCTTAGGGTTTTTTTTCTATGGCTCCCCAAAATCGGGATTTAAAAAAAGGGTGGTTTTTGGGGAAAGGAGAGGACAACCTTATCAACATGAGAATTTTGATTAGCGTTTTTAAAGAAAACCGACTTGAGAGGATTAAAAAAAGAAATTTTCCCCTATCTCTTGCTCGATGGGCGGGAAAATTTTCAAAAAACCCCTCTGAACGGATTTTTTATACCAAAACCCCGGGGACCTTTTGGGTTGCGTTAAGGGGGGGAAAAACCCCCCTGAAAAACCCCAAAATTTTTATAAAAAATGGCACACAATCGGGAAAAACCCCAAAAATTTAAAAAAACCCCGCCCCCGGAGGTGATCGGAGTTTTCCCCGACCGGAATGGGGGAGTTTTTGCCCCCCCTTGCCTTTCGTCATCAAAAAGGGGGGGTTTGGGCCGGGTTTTTGCCTTTGGGGAACCCCGGTTTAAATGGCAAAACCGGGGGGTTTTTAAAAGGCCCCCGAGGGGAGGGAAGGGTTTTTAAAAAAACGTGGGGGGGGCAAATATTTTACCCACCAGGTTAACAATCACATTTTTTATCCCGTAAAAAGTTTTCCTTTTTTAAAACGTCGGGTGGGATTTTAATACCCCCTTTTAAAATTGAAAGATGTTTTCCCCTCCAAAACATGCATCTAAAAAAAAACCCCCACGAATCGCCTGAAAAAAAATTTTTTGGGTTGGCCTTTGGAAATTTTGGGGGTTAAAGGGATAGAAAAATAGTCAGTTTTTAAAAAAAAACAGAAAAAAACCGGGGTGCCCCGGTTAAATTTTGGAAAAAGATTTTGAGCCCACTATTGATTCGAGTCGGGTTTTTGGGGGGGTTTTCCCCCCCACCAAATTTAAAAAAAAAAAAAAGGGCCCGGGGAAAAAAAAAACACCGGGGGGAAAAACGGCGTAGCAAAAGGCTTGCGGGGTTTTGATGACAGAAAGTGCTCCCCGAATCGAGTCTTGTTTTTTTTAAGGGGGTTTGATGACACAAAAGGGGGGCTCGGATTTGTCATCACCCCAAAAAACTAAACGGTTCTAAAAAAAATAACCCAAAAAAAAAAAAAAGCCCCTTTTGGGTTTCCCCGTTTTTGGGGGGGGAAAAAAAAAAAAGACCACCAATCCGGATCGGGGGTTTTTGTGGACTGGGAAAAGTCAAATGCTGAATTACCCCTTTAGGAACGGGGGTTTGCTATAAAAAAATGGCGAAAAGTTTGTATGGCCGGGGCCCTTTTAAAATTTTTAAAGAAAACCCCGGGGAAAAAAAAAAAAAATGTCTCTGGCCCTTTTTTGTGGGCGTTTGGGAAGGGGGGGTATCTGGCCCCCAAATTTGGGGAAGGTTTTTTCCCCCCCCAAAAACAAAAAAGGTCCGGGGGGAGGGTGAAAACCCCCTTTTAAAAAAATTTTTAAACAGGGGGTTTTTTGGGGTGAGATAAAAGAAAAATTTAAAAGGGGGGGGGGGGGACACAAAATTGGGCCAAAAATGTCAAAAATACGAGGGGCCCCCCTACCAAAAAAAAAGTTACGGACGTTAGAGAGGAAAACAATGTGCCAAAATTTTGCGGGGGTCAAGGTTCCCCTTGGGGGTGGGGCCTTTTCCCTGGCAAAGGGGGGTCCCCTTTCCCCGGGGGGTAGTCTTGGGAAGGGGGGCTAAAAAGGGAAAACCCGTAACCCTTTCAGGTTTTCCTCCCCCCCCCCCGGGGGGGGCCCCCCCCTCCCCCTTAGGGGGGGTTCCCTTTGGGGGGGGGGGAAAAAAATTCCACCCCCCGGGAAAAAAAAGGGGGGGCCCCTTTTTCCCCGTTAGGGGCTTGGGGTCGTATGTGGAAAAGGGGTGGCGCCCCCGGGAAATTAAAAAACCCCGGGGGGCATGGGGCCCCCTTGGGGGGAAGGGGGGCTAAAGGCCCCTTTTGGCCCCCTTCCCCTTTTCCCCCCAAACTCGGGGTTTACAAGCCTGTTTTAGGTTTGAGGGGTTTGGGCCTCCGGGGGTTTTTTCCCCCCCCCGGGGCCTGGGGGGGGGGGTTTTTGGGGCCCTTTTGGGGGGGGTTTGGGGGGGGGGTGGGGGAAGGGGGGGGCCGCGCGCGGGCACCCGAAAGGGGTTTGCCCGGGGGTTTTTCCCAAGGGGGTTTTCCCGGGGGGGGGGGGGGGGCCCCGGGGGAGGGGAAAAAATGGTCACCCGAGGGGCTTTTCCCGGGGGTTCCCCCCAAAGGGGTTTTGCCCGGAGGGGGGGCCTGTTGTCGGCCCCCGGGGGGCCCGGGGTTGTGGAAAGGCTCCAAAAAAAAGGGGGGTTTTCCCCCCGGGGGGTTTGGGGGGTCTCCAGGGGTAGCCGGGGGTCCCCGTCCCCCCCCGGGCCCTGGGGTTGGGGGCCCCCAAACCCGGGCCCCCCTCGGGGGCGTTTTTCCCAACCCCCGGGGCCAAAGGGGGGGGCAAAAAGGGGCGCCCCGGGGGTTTCCCAAGGGGCATCCCCCGGGGAAACCCCCAAAGGGGGTTTGGGGCCCCCAGGGTGCCCCGGGCCCCCCTTCCCCCGGGCCCCTCGGACTTTCCGAGGGGGGGGCCCCTGGGGCGGGGAAAAATAAAATCCCCGGGGTGGAACCTTTTCCCCTTTCCAAACCCAAAACCATCGGGGGGGCCTTCCCCCCCCCTCAAAAATCTTCGGGGAGGGGGGGCCCCCCCCTATGCGGGGGCGCCACGGCTTTTTAGGGCAGGGCCGGGGGCGGCCCCCTTTTCCAAAAAGGCCCGGGGGGGGCCCCCCTTTTTGGGGCCCCCCCCGCTGCGGTACCCCGGGGTTTTTGGGGGGGCGGGGGAAACCCCCCAAAACCCCGTGGGGGGCGTAAAACCCCCCCAGGGTGTGAAAGGGGGGTGGGAAAATCGGGCCCGGGGGGGGGGAAACCCCCCCGGGGGCAAGACCCTGGGCCCCCCCCGGGGGAAATTTGGGGGCCCGGGGTTGGGGTGGGGCCCCCGGGATGTTTGGGGGGCCCCCCCCGGGGCCCGGGGGGGGAACCCGGGGGGGCGGGGGGCCGCGGGGGGGAAAGTGGGGTTAAATTTGATAAAACAAAAAAGGGGAACCCCAAAACCAAAATAAATTTTTCGGGGGAAACCCGGGACCCCCTTTTTCCCCGCAAAAAAAAAAAAGCGGAAAAAACCCCCTCCGGGCCCAAAAAAGATATGACCCAAAAAAAAGCCAAGGGGGTTTGTCATTTTCCCCCACCCAAGGGGTTTTTCGAAAAAGCTTGCCCCAAATGGAAAAAGGGGGGGTGTCCGCTGCCCAAAAGGGAAAAGGGGAAAGGGAACTAAAAAACCTACAACAGAAGGGGGGCCCAAAAAGATCAAAAACCCGAAAAAAACCCCCAAAACGGGAATAAGACCAAACCAAAAAACCCTGGGAGCCAAAACCCCCAGACCCAAACTCCCCGATTTTTTGCTCCCACACCCCGGGGGGAAAAAAGGGGAAAGGGCATCCCCGCTTTTTGGGAAATGAAAAAGGGGGCTGGGGCAGGGGTATCACTTAAAATGGAAAAAAAAACCCTTTAAACCAGGGGACCCCCGGGGGAACCCCCCGACACCCCCCAAAAGGAGGAAAAGGCGGGGGAAAACCCAAGGGGGGTTTTAGAATCCTAAAGGGGAAAAAAAGGGAAAAAAAAAAAAGGAAAGAGAAAAAAAAACCCCGGGGAAAAGGGCCTTTGAAAATTCGCGTTATAACCCGATCCCCCCCCCTAAATCCTATAAGGGCTTTTAGAAAGGGTTAAAAAAGAAGGGGGAAAAAAAAGCCAATGGTAAAAAAAGGTGGAGGTCAAAAGGGAAAAGCGTTAAGATACTCCCAAAGCAAAACGACGCTAAACCCCGCCCGCTCAAAACCAGCAACAGGGGAAAACCCCCCCGGGACAAAACCCTAATAAAAGGGGAAAACACCCCCCCACTAAAAGGGGGAAAAGGAAGGCCAAAAACCAAAAGCCCCAAACAAGGGGGGAAAAAAGGGGAAAGGAACACGCAAACCAAAACGGCAGACACAAAAAAAAAGGAGAAACTTTGGGCTTTTTGGTAGCCCAAAAAAAAAAAAAAGAGGAAGGAAAAAAGGCGAAAAGAAAACCGGCCCCAAAAAGCCCAACAAATGCAGGCAAAAAAAGACCCCTAAGAGGGCAGGGGTTAACACTGAGTGCCCCACGGGTAAATATAAAGAAAATCCCCCAAAAGGCGCGTCAAAAAAAACCCGATTACGAAGTAGGGGAAATCGGGGCTTTCAAAAAAAAAAAGGGCCCAAAAAGGGGGGCCAAAAAAATACGAAATCCCCGGCAAAGATGGAAAAAGCTGGCGGGCCCTTTTTCCCCCTCGAACTCAGAAAAACGGAAAAGGGGGAAAAAAGGGGGAGCCCAAAGTCGAACTTCCCAAAAAAAATTTCGGAAAAACGGTGATTAGGGGTTTAAAGACGACCCCAAAACAGCCCCCCAAGAAAAAAGGGGGGGGCTTTCTCGGAAATAGGTAAAGGGCCGGGGAAAGGGAAGGGAAATAAAGGTGGGGGAAACACAAGAAAAACCCCAAGGGGAATTTTGGCATGGAAATGGGCCCGATGTCCGTTTAACGGCGCCAATAAAAATAGTGACCGCAACCCAATTCAGAATTCGGAGGGGAAAATTGTAAGGGTCAAAAATGTTGGGCCAAATAGCCCCTTAAAATGCTATAAATGCAAAAGGGGGGAAACACAGGCAGCATGCCCAAAAAAAGGGGGACCGCAGTGAAGATGTTTCGTGTGGTAAGCGGGGCACAAAGCCAAAAAGTGGGGGGAGGCGGTTTTCAATGTCCGGTATCCCAGCGAAAAAGGGGCCCTCCGTGAACCACAGAACGGGTGGGGGGGAATCCTGTTTTACCGATCCCAAAAAGGAAAAAGAAAAAAGGGAAATAATTTTCATTTAAAAATAATAGGAACTCAGGAAAAAAAAGGAAAAAAAAAAAAAAGGGACAAAAACCCTCACCCCACTTAAATTGGGGGGGCCCCTCCACGTCCCAAAGAGGAAAAAAAAAGGAAAACGAAAGTAAAGGAATTTTGCTTCCACTAAAAGGGGGGGAAATTTCCCAATACTTCCATAAAAGGGGGAAAGGGGAAAAAGGGGGACATGAAAAAAGGGGGGAAAAAAGGAGAAGAAAAAAACCTCCAAAAGGAAACAGGGGGGTTTTTAAGGAAAAAAGCAGGGGGGAAAAAAAATTCCCAGAAGGAGGGGGTTTTAAGAGAAAAACGAATTAGGAAGGAAACCCGGGAAAGAGAGGATTCAACATCCGGCATGGAAACGGGAAAAAGGGGGAACCCGCGGGGGTGACTTTTCCCAACCCTAAAAGGGTTTAAACGTAATTAAAAACAATCGAATAAACGCAAAGGATGCGCGGGGGCCCTACCCAACAAACTTTTAGGGGAGGGGAGCCGGGGCCTTTTGGGAATTTGGGGCTAAAGCCATCCCAATGTCCCAAAGCAACCCAAAACTGATCAAGCAGCTTTGGATGGCACGGCTCCCAATAATAAGAAGGCCAGGGCGAGGGTCCCCACCGCACAGTTGGAGAAACGGGAAAAGGGGGTTTTGTCGTGGTTTCCCGGGGGCCCACCATAATAACCCGGTATACCTTTCCCCCAAACCTTGGGGAAATTTTAAGGAATATGTAAAGGGGGGTTGCACTTTACTGGAACGGCAAACCAGGAAACCCATCCTCGTCCGGATGTGGGGGGGGGGTTTCAACCCCCAAAAACACAAGGCTTTGGGGTTTTCCCCCGCGCACGGACCGGCGGGGGAAAAGGGCCCTGAGGGGGGGCGGGGGGGGACACGGCCCCCATATGATAAAGGGGGGGAAAAGAAAAACCAGACGTGTGCCCGGGATGCGGGGCGGACCCATAATAAAATTTTTAAATGGAAAACCCCGCCCCCCCAACGAGAATGACAAGGGAGGGAAAAAGGGGATGACAGAATAAAAACCCTAAGCGACCAAAAATACCCCTTTTCAATTCACCGCTACCCAAGAGATTCGTTAAACGCCGAAAAACTTCAAGAGCCGTCCAAAAAGGGGACCCTCGGGAAAGAAAAACGGGGAGGATTCATGACGACCATCAAAAAAAAAATTGAGGCCAGGGGAAAAACAAAGCCCAAGGAGCTTGGCAAAACAGGGGGAATGGCTACAGGGGGACAATGACAAAGGCTTCAGACCGTAAATTTGCCAAGGAAAGCACCGGTCTTCGGGGAAAGGAAAATACTGGTGGTCGGAGGCCATCGCGGATTTGGGAAAACCCTTCCGACCACGCCAGGAAAACAAGCCTTCGTATGGGAACCCTGCGCTAATCAAAAACGCCCGAGACAAAAAAAAGTGGAGTGTCTATAGAAAAAGCGAGAGACCCCCTACGAATTGCTAAAAAAAAGGAGGGCCAATTTCCGAGGCGGGGCAAGATTAACTTCCCAAACGCAAAAAACGACGACCCAGGGGGGCCCCCTACGGGAAATGGTTTTAAAACAATTTAAAGGGGGGGGGCCCCCACAAACCCGGAAAACGGGGGGCCCTCGCTTTTCGGCGAGATAAAGAAAACCCTGTTCCCGGTAGGGGAATTAGACGGGGACCCCACCCCACGATTTAAAGCGGGAGGGGACGAAAAAGGAGTAACGGGGGGTCCCCGCGGGGGGAGCTGAGAAATGCCATCCGGAAAATAAAAAAGACAAAGCCCGGGAAACCGGGGGGCTTTCACGGCAGGACTTTGGCAAGGGCCACATAGGGACTTGGCTGCCCTTTGGACGATGTACTGGGGCTTTTGTTTGGAAGGAAAATTTTCCCCCCAGGAATGGAAGGAAGCACACGTTGTGCCCCTTTCCCAAAGGGGGGGCAGACCACCAACGCCCACCATCGGGTTTACGGCCGATCTTTTACGGGACGAGGGGGGAAAAAATCCTTAAAGAGGAAAAATTTTCAGACCCCCTTTTCTTTCATCATTTGTCCGGGGGGGGCCCGATCTACACCAAGATAAATTCCGGTTTCCCGCGCCGGGCGTTCAACGGTGGAGGGGCTATATTTTGGGTGCGTCGGTCGCGGGGGGCCGCCGGGAGGGCGGGGCGGGGTGTTACGGCGGGTTTTATTGGAAACCCAACCCTTTTAAAAACCCTGCCCTTGGGGGCCGGTGGGGGAGGTTTTAGGGGTTTACCATAGGGTCCCTACCTACCGGGGGGGCCCATAAGAGGGGTTTAATTTCCCGGGGACAAAAGGGACTGACTTAGTGGACAGAAAGCCAATAAGAAGGGAAAGGAGGGTTTTCATGGGGGGTTGGGGGGGGGTCGGTGGGGGGGCCCCTGAGGGGGAAAACCTCGCATCGATGGGTATCCTCCGACGGCCCCCCCCCCCGACGGTAGCCCCACCCTGTATGCAGACAAATAGCCCCCGTGAGGGTTTGGGGGGGAGTAATTTGGGGGGAAAAGCTAGCGCAAACCCAAAACATAGCGGTGGGCAAGAGTCCCCCGGGGGCCCCAAAAGGCCCCTTTGGGACTCAGGGGGGCCCCACAAAACAGAAGCGAAATTTTTCCATACAAAAGAAAGGGGGCGCCACCCAAAAGGGTTGGGGTTTATGGGGGAAACCCTCCATTGAGGGGGGGGGACCCACTAAAATATTTGGGCTCTACCGGGAAAAGCCGGGGGAAACTTCCCCGGGAACACTTTCGTTCCGGTTTGGTCCCAGAGTAGGAGGGCGGCCATGTCTCTTTTTTCCGCCTTCCCCCAAACCTGAGGGGAAACCCGGGGGGGTTTTGTTTCGTCGTTTATTACGCGGGGTACGGGGGCACCCCCGGGCTTATGTACGGTGCCCCTGTATGGGGGGAGAAGTTGGGGCCCCCACTCCCCAAAAATAAGGTGGGGGAAACAAAACCGATTTCCAGAGGCAAGGGGGGGCAGAGTTTGCGGGGGCCCCCGGGTTACGGAAAGCAGGGGCCGGCCGGGGGGGTCCTTTTCGGATTTCCCCCAGCTAAATCTTTTTGGCTCGCATTTACGCCGAATTGTCCCGGGGCGTATAGGCGGGCTGGGGGAAAGGGGAAAAGGTCGTCAGGGGACCGTACCCGCGGAAAATTGGGGGGGTTTCCCCTATAAACGAGCCCTAAATCGAAAGATGGAAGGGCAGACCCCCAAGATCCGGGGTCTCCCGGGAAAGGGAGGCCCGTTGAGGTTGTCCGGGCCCTGCCTGGCAAGGGTTGGCAGGGCAAAAGGGAGGCTTTTAAGTACAGAACGACCCAGGTGCTCACCGGACCGGCTTTTTTCGGGAGTACCGGGGCCGAAAAAGGAAGGAAAAAACAGGCAAATGCCACCACTGCATTTCACCCAAAGGGGGAGGGCCCGCCCCACACCCCCTTGCGGCCCGGCCCGCAGGGGTGGGGGGAAAGGGCCGACCTTTTGGCTGCAGTGGGGCGGGCCCTAAACCTGAGAAGGTAGTGTGGGGCGATAGTGGGGCCCCGGGACAGGGGGAAAGGGCGTTCTCCCCCTTTTGGTAAAAACGGTGCTTTTACAAAAGGGAGGGGGCCCGGAGGGGGAGGGGGAAGAGGGGGGGAGAAAAAAACCCCCCCGGTCCTCGGAAAAATGAAGTGGAAAAAAGTCAAAGATGGAGGGGACCTTCCCCTTTCCCCCGGGGCATCGGCGGGCCTCCCCGTTTGGGGTTTGGCCGGGGATCGGGGGGGGGCCCCCCCGGCGGGGGAGAAAAGGGAAGGAGATACGGAGGGGGAGGTGTGCCCCCTTTCCCCCCCCCCGCTGCCGAGGGGCGTGCCCGTCGCGGGTAGGGGGGGGTTCGGGGGGGGGTACAACCCCCCAAAGAAGAAAAGGGGAAAGGGCGGAGGGCGGGGCGGGGGCTTTCCCTTTCCGCCCCGGGCCCCGACGAGTTTTGCCGTTTTTTGGGGGTGCGGATCGGGGGGGGGTCCCCCCCAAAAAACCATACCTGCTCGAACTTCGACCGGTTTAGTTTTCCCCGGGGGGGGACCGGGGAAAAATTTTAGGTCCCAAATTTTGCCCCCCCGGGAAAGCCTCACGAGAGCCGGGGGGGTCCGGGGGGGCCCCCCCACCCCTGGGGGGGGCTCCCGCGCTTTCCCGGCAGGAAAACCTCCCGGCTGGGGCCGTTTTCCCAAACCCCCCCAAAGGGGAGGGGGGGGGATTTCGCAGCCGGGGGGAAAGGGGGGGGCCAGGGTCCCCCCCCGGGGGCGGCCCCCGCCTGCCCTTTCGGGGGGGCCCTGGATCCCCCTCGTGAGGACGGGGGACGTTTTGGGGGTCCCCCCCCCCCCCACCGGGAGCCACGGGGCCCCGGGGAGGGAAACGCCGTCCCGGGGGGGGTTTTCCCCTTCAAGAGGGCCCCCCGGGCGAGGGCTTCCAGGGAAAACCCAAAATTTCCCACCCCCTTTTCGGGGGGGGGAGGAGCACCATTTTGGGGGCGGGGGGTGCGGTTTCGGGGGGGACCCCCAAGCCTTTGCCCCCCGCCCCCAAACTTTTTGGGGGGGCGGGGACGGGGGGGTTGATACCGCCCTGCCCCCCCGCAAAACCGGGGGGGGGGAACCCGACACTCCCCCAAGGGAGGGATAAGGGGGGGGGGGGGGCGGCGAGACGGAAAGGGGATCCCACCTCCTCCCCGCCCCCCCCAAAAAGGGCCCGAAAAGGGTACCGCAGGGGGTTTTAGGAGGTATGCTTGACCCCCCTAAACCGTTTCTTTTTCGTGGATGGGCCCCAAGGGGAAAGCAAAAAAGGTCCCACAAAACCATCCCCCTCTTTTTTCCCGGAGAGCGGGGGTTCCATGAGGTTTCCCCACTGCTTTAAAAAAAAAAAAAAAAAAAAAGGGTAAAAGGGTTTTAAAGCTAAAATTGCGGGATCAAGAAGATACTGACTCTTCCTTTGCTAAGTTTTCCTTCATTTGGGATCCCCCGTAAAAAAGTTGGGTAACTTGAGTCGGGGCTGTGGACTGGGTTTTCAAAATCGGCTGGGGTCGGCGTGGAGTCCACCTCCGTCTGAAAACGGAAAAAAAACCCATATCATTGCTTAAAAGGTTTTCGAAATAAATTCTGATAAAACACTGGACAATAAAGCTTTTCGTCCACCTCTAAAAACCCCACTTACAAAGGGGCCCATCGGGGAATTTGGGTGGAGAAAAAAACGGGTTTGCCCCCCCCTAGAAGGGACGTACAGAAAGGGCCGGCCTCACCAAGGAGGGCGCCCGCTGCAAAAAGGGGGATAGGGCCCTTTCCTTTCGCTCCCTATACCCTCTACCTCACGTGGGGCTCCGGAGTTCCCGTGAAATGTCGCGCTGGTAATCGGGGGTGATGTTGGTATTTCTAGACCAGTAAAAAAAACCCGGGGTTTGGGGCATTGGCCTTTAAAGTGGCGGGTTTTTCACCGTTTCATAAAAAGGCGGGGCCCACTGAGCCCCCCTAGGGCGACATTTCTTCGTTTTGCTGGGCCCCAAGTGTCTCCCTTGAAAATTTCTTGGCATCAAAGAGAAGGATTCTTTCCGGGCCTTTCATTGGGGGGCTACAAATCAAGTGCCTGGAGAGAGAGGTAGGGGAACTCCCCCGGGCCCGGGCCCTTAAGGATAAACTAGAAGTCATCCTGCAAAATGTAAAAAGGGTTTGATAATCCGATTGCTGGGGGTGAGTCAAAATATTATTTTTGGGCCCCCTCCCCTCAAAGAGATTGGGGACATTTTGGCTCAAATTAGCCATTTTTCTCCAACTTTTTTAATATTAGTGACAAAAAGGGAAAATGCGTGATTTAGGGGGAAATTTGTTTGGGGTCAATCCCCCCTCAATCCCGGCAATTTCAAATTGCCAAATTTTGGTCACCAAAATTGGGCCTGGACGTGGCGAGGGGGTTGAGCTGCTCAAAAAACTTTCCATTCCAATGCTTTAAATTTTGGGGGTTTTCGGACATTTTTGGGGACGAATTGTTGGGCTCCCAAAAAGGGTTTTTGGGCTCTTTTTTCAAATGGGGAAACATTTGACCCAAAAGGGCCCAAAGACGGCACGTTTCCTTCACTTTTGGCGTTAAATGCTCCAACCGGGGCTAAAATAGTAACCTTTCGTACGGTTTTTATCCTTGTTTGGTTAACAGGGGCTAGGGAACCTTTAAAAACGTTTTTAGAGCAGAAAAACCGGGAACGATCTTAGATATGGCAACTAAGATCTTGCATTTGAAATTTTAAACGGGTGGGTGGCGGCCCTTGATCTACACCCCAGCAATCGTTTGAGCTCGGCTTTTGTTTGGCTTTTTTTCCCGGGCCTCCTTTTTAAAAGTAGTCCCCCGGGCAGACTGTTACTATAGTGGGGCCAATTCACCCGGCTATATGTTACCCCCCCCAATAATTTTGAAACAAAACTTTTTTAAAAATTTAAAAATAAATATAAAACCCAGGGAAAACGTTGTTTTCTATTTAGACCCTGTTATATCTCACCAAAGCTCAAGGGTTGTTTTTGAAGTTTTTAAGAGTTTTGGTGACCTTAATTAAAACAAACCCTTTATAAAAAGGTCCTTTTTTGCGGGGTTTTTAAAACGCTAAGTCTAAATTATAAAAAAAAAAAGGGAAAAACAGATAACTGGCAACCGCTGTTTGGTCTCTGGGGGCTTTTTAATGATTTGTCGTTTTTAAAATTTTTGGAAAACCCCCCAAACCCTGTTTTTTTGGGGTTTCCACAATTTTAATTATCGTCGATTTTCACGTGGGCGTCATAGGGGCAAAATGGATGACATAAGTTTTGGGGCGGGGAATAAAGGGTATAGAGCCCTTATCTACCAGGCCTATATCGTTTTATTTAAACCGGTGTCTTTTTTAACCCATTCAGGGGTACACCCGACCGATCATCAGTCAAGGGATGGAACTTTAAAAAGATGGAAAAAACCATTTTTTATAGAGTGCATTGAAGGTTTTTGCAATTTTAAATTCCATCCCTGCCCTTGGAAGAGGTTTTTCTGAAACCCCCTCGGGGGACTGGAAAAAAACCGGGGACTTTTTCCCGATGCGTTTTTGTGTGTTGCCCTAGTTTGAGTAAATTTGAAAAGAAGAGCTGCTTTTGGGTTTGGCTAAAGAGACGGCAACCTCAGGAAAAAACCCATCGGCATAGGCCGTTCTTACTCGTGCTGGGGGGGGAAGCAATGTTGCCTTATTAAAAGTGCTAGGGACGATTATGGGAAGTCAAAGGGGGTTTTGCCAGGCCATAAAGAAATCCAAGAACTGGCTTGGCAAAAAAACTTGGGTTTCCCTTAAAAAGGGGGGTTTTCCAGGGGGTTTGGCCATAAAAAAAAGGGTCCTGAATCGTCTGGGGCCCGGCACCCAAAATTTGGGGCTCCCTCCTCTCGGGTGGGGAACGGTCTGACTTACTTGCTAGGTTTTTCCTTTCAAACAGATTTGGGGCCCTTAGCCCCCCCTTTTCCCAAGTGTCGAATTGAAACAAAGAATGGGAAAATAACACCCGGGGGGAAGCCCCAAAAGCCTATTAAAAAAGGGGTTTTGGCTCTTTAAAGTTCCCCGGGGCCCCAGATGGCTTTAAAAGGTCCTGGGTTTTAAAAAAAATCGGCCATGGTCGATATCCGTTTTTAAGCTGCGTGCTATACTAGATGCTGCGAAGGGGCGTTTTCCCAGAAAAGGGGAAAAAACATTTAAAATTGGGTTTCTTTTCCAAGGGGTTTCCCCATAGCTCCAAGCCCCAGTAAAGGCAAGACCCATTTGTCTTTTGGGATAAATTTAGGAAGACTTTGAACGGTCATCGCGCAGGATCCATTTCGGTTTGGGAAGGGAAAAAACCCGTCTCCCCCCCTTTATTTTTCCCAGCAAATTTTTTTTTGGTTTAGGAATGATCCACGGTTGTTTCTTTAAGGGATCTTACCAGAAACAACCTCTGCGCTTGAGGGGGGCAAGAAGGTTTATACGGTTCCCGGGACAAAAGGGAACTTCCCAACTCTGCCCTTAGGGATTTATTGAAAATTTTCCGGCGCGAAGTAATATCCGGTTTATCTACGTAACATTATCAGCTTTTTACTTACGTAATAGGTACGTTATTAAAGAGGAAATGGTGGCCTGCATAAAAGAAAGTGGACTTGGGTGCCGAAAAGGTTCTTTTCGGGGCCCTCTGCCCCGGGAAAACCTACCTTCATAATGTCCTTCGCTTACAACAGATCTGCTAGGGCAGAGGGAACATGATGTCTCTGCTGCTGAAACCATTCCTGGGGCAGTGTTTAAGGCTGATATTCAGTTGGCTAGATTTCCTCCGCTACATTCGCCTTACCCAAAACCTTGACGTAGGGAAAAAAAAACGGGGGGGAATATTTTTTCTGTTATAAAAGAGCCACCGTGAAAGACCTTTTCCCCCGTGTGGCAACTCCAGAAAAAAGGGTTTAAATCTGTAGGAATCCCTTGGGGGATGATAGACAGAAAAATGGTCTTTTTTTTGTCTTTTTTCCCCCCAAACTTTGGGGAAAAAAAGGTTTTAAAAAACCCCCGATCTTTGCGAATTGATGCCAAAACCTTAGAGGCCCTTAGCTGGGAAAAAAAAAAAAATTATTTTGCATGTTAATTACATCTATCGTAAGTACCCCGGCCCCAGTGTGGGCGGGATAAATTTTTTGGGTGGCCCTTATAAGGAGACGCGTATGCGGGCGGGCCCGTTTCAGCGTAGGACGGCTATACGGTCATTTTGGGGCTATCGTACTTTTACCCCTTACTTGGCGGCCTTTTAAATTGCTGGGATCCCCCCCTTTGGCCGCTTCAGCTCATCCCGGGAAAACGTGTGTATTATCGCGTATCTAAAACTGAGAGAAAATTCCTGTTGGGAAAACCCCCAAATTTTTTTTGGGGAAATCAAAGAAAAAGAGGAAAAAATAATTTCTACCCCAGGGGGAAAAAATTTACCACCCGACGACACGGACCCCGGGGGGAGTTTACTAGGAGGGCCCCATAAAGGCCTTTTCGGGAAGCCGGGGTTTAAAAAAAGGTTTTTTAATTTTTGACTTTCACATTCATAAATATTATCGGGTTTAGGGCTGTTTCGGCCATTTTTTTATTTAGGATTAAAAGGGGGGGACCTTCACCTAGATGTCAGCGTGTACTAACCGTGATGATACCAGTAAACCACTTTGATTCATTGTCGCGAGTGGCTCTTGAGCGCGATAGTTTGTTTTTTTGGATTTGGGACTTGACTCTCTAAAACCAAAAAATATCAAAAAGGAAAATACTAACTCTGAGGACAAAGGGTTTTGCGTTCAGTCAGTTTTCCAATACTTTGCGCTTTTAAGGGAAAGGAGGATGAGGGGAAAGGTTGCAGGCCCCCTTCTCTAAACCCTCCTCTGATTGTTTCCTTTGAGGCTGACACGTCTTCTTCTTAAGGCGGGTAAACCCAAAATTCTTTTTTTTTTGTTGGTATTTCGGTAAAATTTTTTTCGCGATCCCCCACATTGGGGAAACAGCAGACATTCCCGATAGGGATCTGTACGTATTGCACGCTGCCCTCAATTGGGCTGGGGGTTTTGGCATTGAACGTGGCGCAGATCTCCCAAATATTGGTCTTTTAAAAAAAATTTTTTTTTTTGTCACTTTTTGTAGAAAATTTGAAAGGCGGGGGATGCGGGGGGTTCCGGGGAGGTTGCCAAAAGGTGACTCCGTGGTCTCCCGGCTCCTCCCAATTTTTATGTTTTTGGGTAGGGGCGTGGGTGTTTGAGTGCCCGGGGAGGCTGCCGCAAAGGTTTGATTTCCGGGATTTTCACCCACCCCAAAGTTCATTTTTTTTGTTTGGGTTTGTTGTCTTTCTTTCATAGGGGGGAAATTTAACCCCTCTCCCCTTTCTTTGGGGGTTTTCGGCCACGGGGCCCCCCTTTTGGCCCCTAGAGGCGGGGTGGGCCCCTTATTTGGTTCTTTTGGGGAAAGGTTTATAATGTGTAAACATTTTTGGTCCCGTATTTTGGTGACGTTTTTGTGACGCAATTCAGTGGGGTTTGATGGCTGCGGTCTCTCGCCAACACCCCCGGGAAGGGAGGGAGGGGGGGCCCCAAATTCCTTTGCACTTTGGGCCTCGGGAGGGGGGGGGAGCTTAACCCCGGCCTCACCCCTTTTTAAAAAATTCCTGGGGGGTGAGGGAAATTGGGACGAGAAACCCTAGTTGTCCGGGGATTTGCCCCTTCACGGACCAAGCAGGGGTTTTCCACCGTGAAGTGATGCTTTAGCGGTTCCGGGGGTTGGCAAAAACCCGTAAACCGACCGGGGGTTTATAGTCAGGTTTAGGTGGTACCCCGTCCGAGCCCCCCTCGGGAAAAACAAACAGGGGGAATCCACCCGAACCCTCCTGGCCCTCCCTCAAGGGTCGGAACGCGAAGTTTGGTTTAGGGCCAATTTTTCCTGACTCTAAAAAAAAAAAAAAAAAACAATGGAAATGTTCCACTTTAAAGCATACGCGGATACGTGGTTTAAGGGAAAGAGGAGGGGGGGGGATGAGATGCTTGAGGAAAAGGTTGGGAGATTTTGGAAAAAAAAGGGACTGGAAAAAATGAGGGGGAAGTCAAGGTGATGGGGTTTTTTTGGCAGGAAGGGTGGAGGGGGGTTTAAAAAAGGCTGGGTGGGTCTGGAAAAAAAAAAACCTAGGGGGGTTTAAGGGTATAAGTATCTAGGAATAAAATCCAAAGGAAAAAGGCAAGAAGGAACGCCTTTGGTTATTTTGGTAAGGGAGGAGCTGCAGGGGGAAAAAGAAAGGGAAACAAGGAGGGGAAAAGGGCGGGGGGGTTTTAGAAGAAAACTAGGGGAAGGGAAAAGAGGGGTTAGCTGGAAAAAGGTATGTTTGGGGGAGATCAAAGAAAGGGAAAAAAAAAAAGGGGGGAAATTTGCAGTTTTGGGGAAGAGAATAAAAAGGGTTTTCTTTGAGGGAAAGGGGGATGGAAATAAGGGAATAGAGGAAAGAAAAAAAAAAGGGGGGGTTCAAAATGGGCAGAATTTGAGGAGGGGAAAGGAAGGAGCAGAGGGAAAAAGAGATAGAAAAAAAGGAAAAAATCGGAAAAAATAGATGGTACAAGCCGGTCCCAAAAGGGGAAAGGGAAAACCGGGGGTTCTTAAAAAAAGGGGGGAAGGAAAAACAGGGGGGAGGGGAAAGCAAAGGGATAGATTTTGGGGGAAAGGGGTGAGGGGAAAAAAGATACTGGGGGAAAAAGAAAAGGGAGGAAAAGCAGAAAGTGTGGGAGAGGGTTGGAAACGTGGGGGCATGGGGGGGGAATGCCCTGGAAGGGGGAAAGGGGAAAAGGCTGGCAGGAAAATTTTTTGAAAGGTGTTAGGGGAAAGGGGGGAGAAAGGGGGAAGCGTGGCTTTTAAAAAAGGTTTGGAAAACAAGGGGGGGAGGGGGAAAGGGGGGATGGGGAAAAATGGGGGGAAAAGGGGGAAAAAAGGGGGAAAGAAGGGGGAAGAAAATGAGGGGGGGGGGAGAAAAAAAGGGTGTGTGTGGAGAGGGAAAAAGAAGGGGAGAGAAGAGGGAGAGAGAGAGAAAGAGTAAAAAAAGGGAGAAAGGGGGAAAAATAAACCGGGAAACGGAGGTCAACCCTTAGGTTAAGGGGTCGTTTCGGGTTTTCGAAAAAAGTATATAAGAAAACGTAGGATAAAAAAAACTAGAAAAAAGCAAAATAGTTTAATCCTTATTTTAACTAATCTTTTCTAATGTAATAAATTTCGTTTTTCAAATGTTTTAGTAATTTTTCCCGTAAAAGGGGGACATTATTTTTAAATGGACAAACGAGAAACATCCCTGGGTTTTTTAGAGCAAGGGCCCCCCATGTTTTTTTTCTGAGTCCCTTAACAAATTGGGACTCTGGCCCCTTACGAAACAATTATTTTTCCCCTTGTACGGGCAAAAAGGGTTTCAAAACAAATCTCTTTAAAAGACTATTTAATTTTTTTTGGGCACTAAAAATAACCCCCTCGCACTTTTTTTCCCAGAATCAAATTGTAAACAGTTTTTTCTTTTATGTATGTATATTTTAAAGTGAAAATTGCACCTTGAAAAAAAATATTTACAGTTAAATTTTTTTGGTTTTAAAATATTTTTTAAATAAAAATTTTGATAATATCCCCTTTTCGGGATGGTTTACTTTTTAAAGGCCCCCTTGAATAAAAATATCCGTTACTTTTCGTGATAAATTTTTTATTTGGGTCGTTTTTAAATTTTTTAGTACCTTTTTTTGGGAAAATGGCCTGACCCCCCTTTTATTTTTTTGATTTTTTTTAGGATTTTACTTTTTTTTAAAGGACAGATTTTATAGAGCAGCTTTTTTTAGTAATTTAAGTATTTCAAATTATGTTTTTCGATTCTTTCACATAAAATTTGTTAAATAACAATTTAAAGCAATACAGTTCAAAATAAATTAAAAAATATGGTTTTAAAATGTACATTAAAATTTAAAAAAATAAATTTTAAATTTTAGATACTATATATTTTATTTAATCAAAATATGTAAAAGTTTGGGATAATTGTAATAACTTTTAAAATACTTGCAAAATTTATTTCAATTGCAACAGAAAAGAAATTTTTAAATTTTTGTTTTGAAAATTGAAAATAAAAAAAGGGCCCCCCTCGCCCCTTTTCGTGAGAACGCAACCCTATAATTTTTTTTTTCGTTTTCTCCATTTTTTTAAAACGACCCTAAAATAATTTTTTGTCTGATTTTTTTTTTGATGATATTTTTTAAAATTAAAAAGCCCAGGTTTAAATAGAACCCTTTTTGCCTCGTTTAAAAGCAGCCTTAACGCAGCTTTTAAAAAAGCGCCAGAGCACCGATATTTTTTTTTTGGCGCTTTTCGGGAAAATTTTTCCCGCGCTAGAACATTTTTTTTTTTTTAAAGGTTTTCCTTTTTTTGGGGGGGCCCCATATTAAAAGGCCATTTTTAAACGGGGTTTTAGGGGAAAAATATGATGCCCCCTTTTTTCTCCTTTTGGGGGCCCTTTTTTTTTTTTTAAAACTTTCCCCATCTTTGGTAAAAAACCATTCCGATTTTGTCCCGCTCTTTTAAAAAAAAGTGAGTGGGGGACGTTTTTTTTTTTCACCTTCCCTGAAAAATAAAACCCTTTTTTGCTTTTACTTTTTTTTTTTAATCGTTATTTCCGTCGGGACGGGGGTTTTAAAAAAATTTTTTGATAATTTTTTTTTAAAAAACCGTTTAAAAAGTTATAAATTTTTTCGTTTAAAATTAAAATACGAAGAATAATTTTGGGGCCCCCTTTCGGGGTTTTTTTTTTCAACACGGTGGGGCCCTTTTTAAAATTTTTTTAAATTTTTTGTTTACGTTTCCCCCTTTTGAAAATTTTACCTTAATAAACCCCTTTTTAAATGACCCCCTTTTTTTTCCCTTTTTTTTAAAAACGAAAGTTAGGTAATTTTAACAAAATACCTTTTGGGGGGTTAATTTTAATTTCCTTTGCATTCGGGGGAAAAAAGTTTCTTTTTTTTAAAATTCCCCGTTTTTTTAAAAAAACATTGATGTCGGAAACGGGCGTCATTAGAGCCGTTTAAAAAAAAAAAGAAAAACCCCTTTTTTTGTTCGTTTTTTTTCAACGTTTTTTTTTCAAATCTTTTAACCGCTTTTTTTGTTGCAAAATTTACGGTTTAAACCCTACCCAATCCCTCAAACAAAAAAATTTGTGCTTTATTTTTTTGGGATTTTTTGCCCAAAAAAGAACCCCCAAAAAAAAAGCACCCCCTAATATTTCATTAAAAATAACACGAAAAAAAAGCAAAAATTTTGGGCCCCAAAAAAAGGGCCCTATAAAATTTTTCCCAAATTTTTTAAAAATTTTTGGGTTTTCCCCCCAAACATTTCTGGCCCCAAAAAAATCCCAAAAAAAATTGGGGGAAAACCCAAAAGATGAAAAAACATTTTCCCCAACCTTTTTTTCGGGGCGGATTTTTTTTGTGGGATTTTTTTTAAAATTTAAAAAAAGTTTTCAGCCCCCTTTTTTTCTACAAAGGTTTTTTCGATTTTCCCTTTTTAATGATGCTGGATTGAAAAATTTTTAAAAAGTAGGCCTTCCCCAAAATTTTTTTTACCCCGGGAAAAACCCCCCCTGGGGTTTTTCCCCACTGAATACGTCGTTCCTAAAACCTCATTGCCCCCGGGTTCCCCCCCAAATTTTTTCGATTTTTAAAATTTTAAATTTTTTTTTTTAATTTTTTTCTCTCAAAATTTTCAAACCATGGGGGGCAATTTCGTAATTTTTTTTGGTTTTTGATTCATGACAAACCCGGGGTTTTTTAAAATTCTAGGTTGTCAAAAAAATCGAAATTTAATGCGCATACCCGGGGGAAAGATATGGCGGGGGGTTTTTTTTTTTTAAAAATTTTTTTTGATTTCCCAAAAATTTTAAACGTTTCAAATTTTAAAAAAAAATTTTTTTTTCCCCCCCCCCCCGCCCTTAAAAAACAGTCGCAAATTTTTATTCTTATCTTTTAAAAAATTTGGGTACTCCCCCAAAAAATCTTTTGGTTTTTTGGGGTTTTTTTGGGGGCCCCATTTCGAAAATCAAAGGGTCTCAAACTTTCCCAAAAACCCCTTTCCCCCTTTTTTTTCGCGTTTTTTTAGCTTTATCGGATTACAAAAAAGTTTTATCGTCATCGGAAATTTTTTTTTTTGTCGGGGTTTTTAGACATTTTCGCGCTTTTTTGATTAAAAATTTTTAAAGTTTTTCAAAAGCTTTTTGTATTTCTTTGAGCCTTTTCCCCCATTTTATTACCTTCGTTTTTTAAAAAAACCTGAAAATTTTTAAAAGGGCCCTCCCGGGGAAAAAAAAACCTTTTTATTTCAAACCCCCAAAACTCTCCATGGTTTTTTAAAAAAGAAGAAGCAGCGGTTAAAAAGGGGTTTTTTGGGCCCCCTTTTTTTATTTAAAACGATAATGGTTAATTAAAAAAAACCCTTTTTTTTTTTTTTTTTTAAAAAAAAAACCCCAGGGCCCTTTTTAACACTTGAAATTTTGTATTTTTTTACATCTGTTTCCCCCAAAATTTCCCCCCCCCCCTCGGGGAAAACGTACAAATTCAATGATTCTAATTCCTGAAATCCCATTTTTGGGGGTTAAACATCGATTAGTGGGGCGAAAAAATAAATATTCGGGGGGGAAATTTTCCCCCCCAAAAAACTTTTTAAAATTTTTTTTTAAAAGTTTTTTCCCTTTTTTATTTCTCCCCCCCCTCATTAAAATCGACCATTTGACCATTTGGGAAACATTAAAAATACCGTACAAGGGATTTTTCCCCAATTTTACCGCCTTTAAAAACACCGCATTTTCCCGGATTTAAAGAAGCATTTCAAAAAATTTCCCCCGTTTCATCCCCAAAGGGTTTTTTGAAACTACACTTCAAAGTCTTATTGCCCTTTTTTCCCACTTTGTCGTGTATTTTTTTTAAATTTTGGAAAAAAGTTTTTTTTAAAAAACCCTTTTTCCCCCCGGAAAATTTTTTTTAAAATTTTAAATTGGTTTAAAAACCAAACTGCTCTTTCTGGCCCCCAAAAAAATTTTTTCCGACTATCGAAATGAAAAACGTCCTTTAAAAAAAATTTTTCAGTAAAAAGGGCCCCCGGGAAAAACGAAAAACCCACAAAAATTTTGTTTAAATTTGTTTCCTTTTTTTTGTGCATGCAAAAAAGATTTTGGGTTTTTTATTTTATCACTTTTAAACCCTTCGTACAAGTTTTGGGGAAAAAATTTTTTTCTGGGAAAAATTTTTACGTTTTTTATTTTTAATAAACGTTCAAAATTTTTATTTCCCGGGGATTTTCCCAATACGGGGGGATTTTTTTATCCCAAAACATAACCCAAAGCATGTGCTGCTTTTTACGTTTATTTCCGTCGCAGAATTTAAAGAATAAATTTTTTTCCCCCAGGATTTTTTGGACGAACAAAAAAAAACAATCATGGCTTTTTTAAATTTTTTCAAATGAATCTTTGAAGTACTTCAGGATCGAGCGATTATTTTGTTGATGCCAATTCTCTTTTTCGGGATTCATATCTCGAAATTTCCCCCAAACGGCCCTTTTTCCATTCCGGGGGCCAAAGTCAAAAACCACGTCGCTGGCCTAAAGAAAAATCAACATTTTTTTTGAGGGTTTCGCCAAATTTTGTCCTTTTTTAATTTTTTCGAAAAACTCTTTAAAATTCGATTCAAATTTGGTTAACTTTAATTTTTTCAATACTACCCGGGGTTACTCTCTGTGGGTTGTCCCCACATCGTTAAAATCCCTTTTAAACTGTGATAGTTTGCTCTTTTAGAAGGAAAACCCGATCTGCGATTAAAACCTGAACCCTACTATTTTTCACATCAATCGTGTTTAATAAAAAATTTTTCCGGCAATGAAAATTTTCTATTTTTCCGTTGCCCTTGACACCAGGGGGTTAAAATAAAAGGAAAAACCAGACTCCAGTTTTTTAAAAAAATTTTCCCTTTTGGAAAAACTTCAATTTTTCACCTTTATAAACTTAAATGCAGTTTGTTTGTTTTTTTTCCGGATGGGGTATATTGTATCTGATCTTTAAAATCCAATGTTCAGGATTTGGGGGGAAAAGCCGTACTTTTTTTAAAAAAGGTTTTATCATTTTTATTTTTTTTTGCTGTACATTGTACAATTAAATGCGGGTTTAATCCTCACCACCTCTTTTTTGTCATTGCCCGCTTTCCCATGACAACCTTTTTTCTTTTTCCCAATTTCCTTTAATAATAAAATTTTTGACGCTGGAAACTTTTTTTGAGTAATGGGGTTATTTTTTTCAACCATTGTAAAGCCTTATACATTTTATTAATATTAAAAAAAATTTTCCCAAACCCTTTAGATTTCTGGTATCCCCTCAAACGAAAAAGGCAACTCTATTAAAATTTAAGGTCTTCCGAGGGAAAAACCTTATCCAATTTTTTTGTAAAGGGAGGCAATGAAATTTTTTACCTTTTTTTAAAAAGTTTGATTTTAATTTCTTATTTAAAAGGGCTATTTTAAACATTTATTTTTTTTTTTGTTTAAGTACAATTAAACCCAAAAAAGCATTACGTGGGTTTTTTTGCTCTACTTTTCCCTTACTTGAAACAAAACTTATTCGATATTTAAAAAAATTGGAATCTGGAATTCGAGTTTATTTTTATTGACAGAAGGTTTAAATTTTTTAGGACCTTCTTTTTAAAATGGCTTACCTTTTTCATTTTTTTTTATTTTTTTTTAAATAGGGTGGAGGGCAAAGGGTAGAGAAGAGAATTTTGGGAAAGAAGGGGAAAAAGGACAAATTGGGGAAAAGGGCGAAAAACGAAAAAGGGGCAAAGGGGTTAAAAGGACAAAAAAGGGGGGGAAAAGGGGAAAAGGGGGAAAAAGGGGGGAAAAATGAAAAATTAAAAAACAAAAATTTTTAAAAGGGAAAAGGGGGAGAGACAAAAGGTTTAAAAACCCAAAAGGGGGGAAAAAAAATTTTTAAAAATGGGGAAAAAAATTAAAAATTTTAAAAAACCAAAAGGGGGAATTTTTTTTTTTAAAGGGGAAATTAAAAAAAGAAGACAAAAATTTTTTTAATTTCAAATTTTTTTTTTTTGGGGGGGAAAAAAAGGGGGGGGGTTTTTTAATTTTTTTAAATTTTAAAAATTTTTTACCAAAAAAAAAAAGAAAAGAAAAAAGACGTTCTTTTTTTTTCGAAAAGTCATTTTTTTACCCCCCTTTTTCCCAAAAGCTTTACCGATTTTTTTTTTTTTTTTGGCCAAATTCCTGGCGATCCCCCTTTGGTTTATTTCGTGCAATTAAAATTTTTTTAAATTTTTTGTGTTTCCCCCCAAAAAGGAAATTTTATGGGGGTAAAGGAGACTTGAGGTCTTTAAAGGGCTTTTTGGTTTGAAATGGCCCGGGGCACACCGGTCCCGATACAAAAGAAATATTAAATTAAAAAAAAAATTCTTTGATATGTAATTTTTAAAATATTTTTAAAAATTAAAAAAATTTTAATTTTTTAATATACCTTATTTCCTTTTTTTTTTTGGTTTTTTGGTGTTTGTATATTAATATATATTTTTTTCAGTTTAGAAAAATAAAAAAAAATAATTTTAAACATAACAAAAAAAAATTGAAAAAAATCATTGGTGCGACATTAAAAAAGGGCGGTGTTTTAAATTAAAATAAAATTGTTAAATTTTTTAAGTTATTAGAAGGGGAAACCGAAAAAAGGGCAAAAAAGAAATTTTGGGGATAGCAAACGGAAACAAAAATTTAAAACAAAAAATTTTTTTTTTTTAAAAAATTTTAAAACCAAACAAATAAGAAAAAAAATTTTCTCTCCACAAAACCCTAACCTGCCCAAAAGCCATCATTTCACAACCAAACCTTCGTCTCTGCTCTTTTGTAAATTTAAACCATAATTCCAAATTCAACCCACATCATATCCAAAACTCCACACATTGAACCCCCCCTTTAAAATGCACCCCGGGCCCCTTTATAAAAAATGCTTGTAACTTACAAAAAATCACCGTTTTGGTAAAAAACATCACTTGCATATTCAATCAGTTCTTCTGAATTATTTCCAACACCCCCCCAGCGTTGCATAACGCCCAAAAATTCCATGAATTTTTTTTTATCTCATAAAAGTCTCTCTTTTTTTTTTTAAAAATTAAAACTATTTTAAAACTTCACATATTTTATGAAAAAAAACAAAAAAAAAAATAAAAAATTTTAGATTTTTTTCCAGAAAAAGGGGGGTTTAAAAAAAATTTTTTTTAAAAACTATAACAAAATTTTTTTTTTTTTTTTTTTAAAAAAAATTTTTTGTATATAAATTTTCAAAATTTTTTTTTTAATAATTTTTTTTTTATTTTTTATTGGTTATCTTAAATAAAAAATAGTAATTAAATAAAAATATACAGGGGCCCAAAATTTTCCAATTGGTTTACAGGAAATTTTCGTCCCAAAAAAAAATTTTTTTCCCGAAAATTACGTTGAGCCTTTTTTTTAAAGAATATTTTAAAAAACAAATAGGGTTTTTGATTTGCAAGTTAAAGTACCTTTTCATGCTGACGCTGAAACGCTTGACGCTCGTTTTGTTCGTGTTCACTCTATGTAATTTTATCTATGGTTGACGCTAAAAAGTTCGTTTCTACCCAACTTTCCAGCGTTGACGGTGGTTGACAGGTCATGCTTAATTTATTAATCGAAAAATTGTTTGTTTATCATAAAATTTCATCATGCAAAGCGAAGAAAAGGAAATAATTTAATAAATATGAAGTAATACTTTGAATATATATCTGTATAATATGATAGCAGAATACACATGTGAAATGTTTTGAGGTTATACATAATTAAATTAAGAAATATTAATAATTTTAGAATTTTCTCGTGAAATGTAGCTATTGTAAACAAACCTGTTTAAATAAAAAAGCTGCCCAACATTTATGTATTCGAGAATTTGACGAATTTTTTGTTGATCCAGATACATATGAATTTTGGGCATACGATGGTAAAGTGAATAAATTAATATAAATATTTAGTTTTGAAGTTTATTATTGAATATATTAATTTATTAATATTGAATTTATTAATTTTTTCATAGGTAATAAAATTGTTTCTGAATTATCTGACGAGCATTTTGCTCAATTAGAAAATATTGCTAATAAGGAAAATGCCAGTATTAATATCAACCAAAGTATCTCCAATAAAAAAGTAAAAACATCCAAAAAAACCAAGGCTCCTCTTAATGTTGTTCAATTAAAACTTGACCAAGAAGAGCAACTGATTTTTGAAGTTATGAACAGGATACTTCTGTGGGATTTTACAATCCCATTAAAAGGAGCAAAATCATAAAAACCAAACTATGGTTAGAAGTATCTGACTCACTTTAAGGTATTTACTTAATTTTTATATAATAATTTCTTTTTATGAAAAGTCCTATGAATAGTTGAATAATTCTAATACGAATATTATTTTCAACAGGTGCTTTTACCCCAGATGGTGCTAAAAAAAAGTTTAAGGCATTAACTGACACATTTAGAAAAATCATTCGGGATGAGCAATGTCCAAGTGGTTCCGCTCGCAAAAATAATGGCAATAAATGGGCTCATTACGATTCCATGCAATTTTTGAGAGATCATTTCACTCCAAGAGAGTATGTATACATATATGTTGTACACCCATGGAATTTAATTCTGTCCCTCAAAAATTTTCAACAATCTGAAATGAGCACCTTTCTATATTAATGGTCACAGTTCGTGTACAATAAACAGCTTACGTTTGGCTGTAAGCTGTCTATCGTACATGGACGGTGAGCATTAATGTAGAAAGGTGGTCACTTGTCAGATTGTGAAAATTTCTGAAGGACAGAATTAAATTCCATGGGTGTACTACTTAATACTGTTATTATTGATTATATTTTATTCTCTATTAATCTTACATATTTATTTTATTTTCAGATCTGCAACAAATTGCGAATCTGAGGAAAATGATTCTGATGACATTAATTTATCTAGTTATGAAGTTGATAATGACAGTGTAAAAAAAACAGCAGAAGGATTACACGTAAAAGGAAAAATATTGGTGATAAGGACGATCTAAGTTCATCTATTGATAAAGTAGCAGAAGCTATAAGTAATTCAGGTTCAAGCAGAGACATAGTTTTGCCACCACCCCCTGAGCTTAGAGATAGCCCAGAAATAGATTACTGTTTAAATATAATAGGCAGTCAATTGAAGAAAATTCCAGAAGAAATGCAATCAGATGCAATCCACAAAATGTTGCTGTTATCTTACGATGTTGTTCAAGAATATAACAATTAATAATGCCATTATTTCTTAACAATAATTAATAAAATTAAGTATTTGTTTTTTTAATTATATTTTATTCATATAAATTTTTAACAAATGTGTTTATAATGCGTTAATAAAGTTTCTCACAAATCAATTGAAAAATGTTTTATTTATATGATTTCCAAAGTAAGTATATAGTCATACATTTACAATAATTTTACAAAAGTTAATATTCAATATGTATATATACTCTAACTTTTTAATAATAACAAAATGGATGACGGAATATGTAAATATAATTGAAAAAGAAAAACAAAAAAGGAATATAATCCATGTAGCAACTTTATCAGTAATAATAGCAATGAAAAGAAAGAAAAAGAGATCATATACTCCAAAACGTTACTGGATTGAACCTGTATTTAGATAAAGAAATTTACATGGATTTTACGATAAGATATTTCCTGTGTTACAACTTGAAGATTTATGATTGATAAATTATTTTAGAATGTCATCATTAGTTTAGTAATTTAACAGAATTTTAATTATCACAGTCATACTGCCAGGAAATAGCGCCTTCACCATTAAAATAGGCACAAAATTCATCTCTTATGGAAATAGCATTACGAGTACTTGAATTTGTTCCTGTTCTTGTTATCTCTTGGAATGCCCAGCCATCTTCCCTTAGACTGTTCCATGTCCCAGGGATCAATATACCATCTGAATACCGATCAACTAGTTCAGGAGATACATATTGATTATTATGTACATCCTTTTTTCTTAACCAATTATGTAAGCAAACAGTAGCTTGTATAATTTTTTCTGCAGTTTTCACTTTGCAAATGATTGGTCTTCTAAATATTCTCCATTGGCTCGCTAATATGCCAAAAGTATTTTCTATGATACGTTTGGCACGACTGAGACGATAATTATAAATTTCTCGTTCTTTAGTTAATCCCTTTCCAGGATAAAGTCGAAGCAAGTAATCAGTTAATGGAAAAGCTTCATCACCCACGAGACAATATGGCATATCTGGCCCTTCTGCAGAAAGTGGAGACGGACCTGGTAAATTTATTTGCTTTGAATTAAATTTTCTTCCTACAGTGGAATTCTTAAATATAGCGCTATCACTGCCCCTTCCAAATGCTCCAATATCTACATATCTAAAAACATAATTGGTATCACAAATAGCAAGAAGGACAATGCTATGTGTGCCTTTGTAATTATAATATGATGACCCAGAATTTCCAGGACACTGAAAATAAATTTGTTGTAATTAATAAATTATAGAAAACATCTTTACATTATATGTGTATGTATATTCTATTCAATACTAATATTTGCGAGGTCTAACAACCATAAGTAATATTATCAAGGAAACATGTGAAACTATATGGATTTATCTTAATAGTCTTGTGCTTCCACTAAGATTAAAAAAAGAAAAATGGTTGTCTATTGCAAACGATTTTGAAGAACTATGGAATTTTAACCATTGCATTGGGGCCATTGACAGTAAACATGTAGTGATACAAGTAAGTATAGTCATATATATATATATATATCTCACAAATATTAGTATTGAATAGAACTCATATCTCCGGATGCCAAATATCTGATAAAAGAATTATTAGTTTTTAGTATTATAATTGAAATAATGTTTAATTAAATATATGAAATTGATATGTTAAGAAAATAAATTTAATTTGATTACCTCAATGTTATTGATAATCTCTCTGCAGGACTTACAGCTTCTCGTACATTGAATTTTTTGTAAATATAAAGACCAATAATGCTCAAAAGTTCTTCAAATTGAGTTGAAGACATTCTAAAATAATTTCTGAATCGTAAATCTTTAAGTTGTAAAACAGGAAATGATTTATCGTAAAATCCATGTAAACTTTTTTCTCTAAACACAGGTTCAATCCAGTAACGTTTCGGAGTATATGATCTCTTTTTCTTTTTTTTCATTGCTGCTATTACTACTGATAAAGCTGCTGCATGGATTATATTCTTCCTTCGTTTTTCTTTTTCAATTACATTCAAACATTCGGTCATTCATGCATAATATTTATAATTATTCATTTTAAATTGTGCACACTACACAGCAAAGGTCTATTTTTTTCTCGCTATAGACTATAAAGGTTAGGTTCGGTATTTCTTGACACTAGAAAAACGAGCGTTTTAGCGTCGCATGAAAAGGCACCTTTAGGAGCGGTGCGCAAACGGAGTGCGTAACACATGAGAATATATACAGATAAGAAGTCTACATTTTGAATATATGCTTTAAAACATTTAATCGGCCCTTTTCAGAGCCAAAAAGTTTTTAGAACGTTGAAAAATAAACTTGGATTAAAATTATTCACGTATTATTCAATTCAATTCAATTCAATTCTTTATTCGTCCCCTAAGGGATTGAAGGCGCTTTTGAAGGAGCGTTCCCCAGCCTTACAAATCTCTTACACTCATACTTATAACTACTCTTATCTCTACTCTTACATCTAATTTACAAATAACTTAATTCTACCTTAACCTACTTATCTACTACTTTAGAGAGAGAAAGAGCCGTCCCTACCTATCGCTTCGCTTCGGCTTCCGGTTCCCCATATATTCTCCACCACCTCATTCATACCTCCACTCATTCTCCTCCTTATACTTCCTTCCTCCTTTTCCTCTCCCTCCCCCTTTTCTTCCGTTCTCCCCTCTTCCCTCTTTTTCTCTATTTCTCTCATCCATCCTTCCCCTTCCCCTCCTCACTGCAATATTCCCTTCATTCTTTCCCACCAGTTTCTCTTCTCCCCTTCTCCCCCACATTCTCCTATCACATGCTCCCATGTTTCATCTTCTATCCCGCATAACCTACATCTTCTTTTCCCCTTTTCTTCCCAGTATCTCGCCCCTCTCATCTCATTGTTCATTCTGAACCTTACTATCCTTCTCCATCTACTTTCCCCCCATCCCTTTCTCAGGTATTCCGGTAAACTCTCCTCCTTCCATTCCCCATACCATCTATTATATTTCGACTCTCTTATCCTCTCCCATCTTTCCTCCTTTTGCCTTTTTCTGTCTTTCTGTTCCCATCCCTCATATACTTCCTCTTCCCTTCCCCTTTTTTCCTCCATCTCTTTCCCTTCTATTCCTCTTTCTTCCCAGAATTTCTCCCTCTCTTCCTCCCACATCGTTCTTTCCTTTCCTCCTCTTATCCTCTCTTTCATATCCTCAAAGCATTTCCTCGCTAAACTTCCTCCCCTTCCTTCCTCCAACTTCCTCTCATACCCTACCGCCCTCCTTCCTGCCCTTATTCTAAATTTGTCTTTTCCTATCTCCTCTCTTACCATATACCCCGGCGTGCACCAGTCTACTCCTAACGTCCATCTAATCCATCGCTCCTGCATTGTCTCCACCTCTCTCCTCTCCTTCCATCCCCATATTTCCGCCCCATATTCCAACACCGTCCCCACCAACCTTCCCATTAGCCATACTCTTTTTATCCAGTCTCCTGCAAACCTTCTCTTTCCTATTCCCCACACCTGTCTTATCACCGCTCCTGCTTTCCTAACTCTGTTCTTTATCTGCGCCTCCTGCCCCCCGTTCCTCTGTAGCTTATACCCTAAATATGTGAATTCTTTCACTTCCTCTAACCTTTTTCTTTTCCATCTCCACTCCACTCTCTTCATTCTTCCTCCTCCCTTTTTAAACCTCATTACCTTTGTCTTATCCACATTCACCTCTAACCTTTTCTTGTCCATATAACTTTCCATTTTTCCCAACATATGTATCATCCCTTCCTTATCCTCCGCCAACAGTACCATGTCATCTGCGTACGCCAAACAATGCACCTTTTCCCCTCCCAGTTTCACACCCCCCCCCCCCAACCTCCTTTTCTTAGCACTTCCTCTATATCCGCTATTAGCAGACTGAATAAGTGCGGACTCATTGGGCAACCTTGCCTCACCCCCCTTGCCGTCCAAAAATTTTCTCCCTCCTCCTTCCCCACTCTTACCTTACTCCTTGTTTCCCTGTACACCTCTTCTATCCTACTCCTTAATCCTTCCCTTACTCCCCTCCTCTTCATTGCCTCCATTAACACCTCCCTATCTACTGAATCAAACGCCGCCTTCAGGTCCATAAATGCTGCGACTACCTTTTCCTCCCTTCTTATTTACCCTCTTATTTACCAGATAGTTCAGCACATAGATACTATCCATCACCCCCATTCCCTTCCTAAAACCTGTCTGACTCTCCGGTATCATATTCTTCCCCTCCATTTCTTCCTTTAACCTTTCCGTTAAAATCCCCACGTATATCTTGTATAGCGTTGGCATCAATGTCACTCCTCTATAGTTTTCCACTTTATTCCCCGTTCCCTTTTTCAACAGTGGCACTATTATCTTTTCTTTCCACCTCTCCGGCCATCCTTCTCCTCTCCATACTCTGTTGCACATTTCCCATACCCACTCTTCTACCCTCTCCCCTCCATATTTCCATACCTCACTCGGTATCCCATCCTCCCCCGCTGCCTTTCCTTTCTTCAGTTTTCCCAGCATCCTCTTCACTTCCTTCCTGCTTATCTCCTGCTCCTCATCCCTCTCCCTTTTTTCTTTTTTTCCTCTTACCACTTTTACCTCTATCCCTCCCAATAAGTCCATGAAGTATTCCTCCCATTCCTCCGCCTTTATCTCCTCATTCACCCCTTCTCTCTTTTTCCTTTCCCTGTTTATAATCTTCCATACCTCTCCTTCCGTTCTTGCCTCTATCGCCTCCTTGTACCATCTTAGCCTCTCCTCTTCCCTTTTTCCTTTACACATTAGCCTATATTCCGCCCTTACTTTTCTATATCCTTCTCCTCCTCCTCCTTTTTTCCTTCATTCCCTTAACTTTTTCCTCACTTTTTTCCTCTTCTCCTCACATTCCTCGTCCCACCACCCTTTCCTTTTCCCTTCTCCACTCTCTTTTTCTCCTTCTCTCAATTCCTCTTCTATTCTTCCTATTTTTTCCTCTAGCTCCTCTTCAATCCCCTCTTTCCACCCCTCCCCCCACTCTATTTCCTCTCTTATTCTTTCTCCTCCCCTCTTTGTCCATCTCCCTCTTTTTCTTATTCCTTTTCCCTCCCCCCTTTTTCCCTTTTCAGCTCCTCCTCTTCTTTCTAGCGTTACAATCAATGGGTGATGGTCCGATTCTATGTTATCTCCCACCTCCATTCTCTTTATCCTTTCCTTTACTCTATCCTCTCCCACCACGTAATCTATCACCGATTCCCCTCTTCCTCCTGTATATGTGTACTCCCCCTTCCTATCCCCTCTTATCTCTCCGTTAAAAATTCCCCATCCCATCTCTTCCAACTCTTTTATCAACTTCTTCCCTTCCTCATTAACTTTCTTGTCCTTCGATCTTCTTTCTTCTTTTTCCTCCCCTCCTATCACTCCCCCCCTTCTACCTGTCCTTGCGTTGAAATCTTCTCCCAAAATCGTCCATCTATTTTCTTCTTTCTCTTCCATCCATTCCTTCATTTCCTCCAATTTCCTTTCCATGTCCCCGTTGATGTATACGCCTATTACCCTCCACTTCTCTCTTCCTACTTCTAAATCTGCCATCATTATTCCCTCCGCCTTTTCTCCCATTCCTGATACTTTTATCTTCCCCCTCTCCTCCCTTACCCCCATGATCATTCCCCCCATCGGTCTTCCTTTCTTCTTTCTCTTCTTTGCTGCTTGCTTCTCCCATCTATATCCTTTCGGTAACCTCTTTTTAATCGCCTCCCACCCCCTTTCCTCTATCCATGTTTCCATCATCACCACCACCTCCCAATCTTCTATTTCCTTCCAGAACTTTTCTTCCTTATTCTTCAGCCCTGCCACATTCCAAAAACCTATTTTCCATTCCTCTCTTACTTCTCCTCTTTTTTCCTTTCTCTCTTGTTCCTTTCTCCTTTCTGCGTCCGTCTCCCTTTCTCCTTCCTCCTTTCTCTTCTTACTATTGTTCTCCCCTCCTCCTTTCCTCCTTTCTTCTCTTCTCCCTTCTTCTATCCCTTTTTTTCCTCCATTCCTGTCTTCATACCCCCTTCTTCCCCCCTCATTTTCTCTATACCTTCTCTAATTTCTCCTTTCCAGTTTTTAAGCACACCTTCCTCCTCTTCCCATCTCCACCATACATCATTGATTTTTATCCTTCCATAGCTCGTCCATACATTGTTTCCTTTCCTCCTCTCTATCTCCGCAATCTCCATTAGTCTCCATTTTATCTTTCTCTCTTCCCATGTTAAGTCATTTTCTATTCTCACCCTCTTTCCTTTTAATATCCTCTTCCTCTCCATTACCTGTCTTTTTTGTTCTCTACTTCCTAGTTTTACCACCACCATTTCACCTTCCTTTCCCTCCTTTCCTTTCAACATCCTTATCCATTCTATCTCTGCTTTCGCTCCTATCTCTTTCATTAATTTCTCTACTCTTTCCTTTACACCTTCCTTCCCTTCCTCCATTCTTTTTATTACTATGTTATTTCTTCTCTCTTCTCTTTCCTTCCATTATAATTTCTTTCCTATGTCTTTCACTTTTCCTATTATTGTCTCGTTTATCTTCTTGTTCCCTCCTTCGCCCCCTCTCTTTCTCTTTCCTCCTTTCTTCCTCTTTTCTCTACTCTTGCTTCCAAATCTATCACTCTCTTCTCCAGGCTCTCTATCTCTTTTCTCAATTCTCTTCTTTCTTCTCTCCATTCCCCCTCCTTTTTCCAAATTTCTATCTTCAATTTTCTCATTTCCTCGCCTAACTTCTCTGTTATCTTCTCCCCTATCTCCTCCATCATCCTTTTTAACTTCTCCTTTTCTATCCCCCCTACCTCTCTATTCACCCTTTCTGTCTTTTTGCTCCTTCTTAGGCTTCTTTCCTTTTCCTCCTTATCCTCCTCTCCCCCTTCTTCTCTTTTCCTTTTCAAAAAATCATCTATACATCCCATACTGCTCCTCCTCTCCTTCCCTAACTCATCTACTCTTCTCGACCTCCCTGCCTTCTTTTTTATTTCTTCCTCATCTCCCTTTTTCCCCCTTCCTCTAACATCCTATCTCTATTGGTCTCTATCCTCCTATCTCTAATATTCTCTTCATTAATCATTTTCTTCTTATCGCTTTCTTTCTTTGATTCACTTACTCTATGCTCCAACTCGCTCCAACTTGCTAGTGAATTCCCTATCTTTATACTCTACTACTCTTACTCCCTACACCTACTCTCTTTCCTCCACGTGTCTACGTGTCCACGTGTCTCACCTTTTCCTACTTTCTATTTTCTAACTCCTTACCCCTTTATCTTTTCCTATCCTTTTAATCTCTCCTCCTCTTTTTTCTACACTCTCTCACCTCTTATCTCCTATTCACCTCACCCCTTTTCTCACTCTTTCCTCACAAATACCTGCCACGCTTTCACACACCTGTCACTCACTCTCTTACCGGAACCGGAAGCCTATTCACGTATTATTTAATTTACAATATGTTACTTTTAATCGTTAATATCATTTGAGAGATATTTTCTAATGAAGTACTTAAGTTGAATTGAAAAGAATATTTAGATATGCATAGTTATAATATCTTTAGCAAAATAATAAAATAGCATACACGCTTATGCACCACGCACGTCGTCTGTGCGCAGTTCTTGGTTCATGCAAAATTAAAAGCGCTCACGCATTAATTTAAAGTCATTCTCATTTAAAAAGTAGTGCTCAGACACAATTTTGCCAAAGAAAAGTTGTTTCTTTTGACACGAACAATCACGCTGTACATTCCAAATCCGCAAATTTTGGGACAACCTATACATATATTAGATAGATAATATATATACTTTATTTTACAATGTTGCAACTGTATCTAACAATAAGATTAAAACTGTTATCTAAAATTAAGACAGTTATCCAAGATTAAGAGAAATATATTAATAATTAAAAATAATATTAATAATTAGAAATATATTTATTATTTTTTTATATTACTTTATTTTGATTTTTTAAATTTTATCTTTTTTTGTTTTATTTTATAATTTTATTTTATTTTATTTTTAGTACCGGCATACTTAACAATAAATTCTGTAAAAGATATACGCAAGATAAATGGATATATGACGCTATGTAATTTATTGAAAGAGATAAAAACCCCTATAAAAAGAAAGAATGAGAATAAAGAAAATTTAGCACAAGTAAATGAAATTTTAATATAATAATAATAAAATATAATAATAAAAATAATATAAAATCAAAAAAATATATATATGTAAATATATATCTACACTGGCAGATTCATAATGGAGACCGTGGGGGCCCTTCCACTTAGAGTTTGATTTTTCAAAAGTATTTATAAAAAAATGTTATATTTAATATTTGCGAAATGCTTAATCACAATTTTTATTCCAATCATATTTTTTAATTTAAGACACGTTTAGATATAAAAATTCATATTTGATCTGAAAAAAAATTTTATTTGCGGCGAATCAAAACCCCCTTAATAAATTTCTGGATTCGCCACTACATATTTATCTATAATATATACCCAGTAAACACTGTTATATTAATGTTATTTAATTTATTTAATTTTTTGAATCCTTTGTTAGAGGATTATAGGTCAGAAATTAAATTAACAAAGAAAATATATACTTTGAATGTTATATTAGTATTCATTCCTTATATGCATTTCATGGGGAAAATTTGAATACAAAATATTAAGTCTGGTTTCGCCGCGTAACGGCAAACAAAAAATAAAATAAATAACATTGTAACATCATATTTATGTAAAAATATATATTTATGTAAGAACCCAGTAAACACAAAGTAACAGTAACATAATGTTCAAAATGCATAAGAAAACATTCTCCGCATAATAAAATATTATACTCGAATAGAATACTTTAGAATATTCTAGACCAATCGATATTTTCAGCAAATCGTTTTTATATGTTTTTCGAGGAGAAAACGCCGCGACATAAATCAATCTGTTTCGGAAAAAAACCTCTCAAAACATCAACAATTAACGGTATCACAACCGTTCCGCCGAATAATTATTTTTCAATGAGCATGCGCGGCTTATCACGGGCGCCTCGCTTCACCAATAATTATCGCAATCGCCCGCTCGCGCATGCTTTCTTCCAGTCGTCGTTCCGTTAATTTTGACAGCGGCCAATTACGCGTAATGCACTCAGGTCACCTCGCGCAATGTTTGAAATACGCAAAACTATTGGCGCTTCACGCGAAGGTGAGCTCCACCCTAAACATTATAAAAGAGGAGCTCACACCCGGCTTGCCAGCCTTATCGCTTTTCCGCCGTGAACCGCATAACGCAAACCGCATACTTGTTAAACCGCTAAAAATTCGTTGACGACCACCGCTTATTCCGCACTTTGATTTTGATTACAATTTTCTCTGTAAAATAATTAACATTTGTAAGAAGTTTTGTTAAAGTGTATTTGTCATTAAGTGTGTTAGAGAATTAAATTCTTTTGATACAAAAGTGACTTATCCTTTGTGCCGCGCGATCCTTTCTCACGCAGCGCGTTCGCGAACATATTTCTGGTCCTTCGAGCCGGATCTCGCACCGGCAATCGCAAGTTCGCGAGCGTGACTCTTCGTGTGAGTGGAGAATGTGAGCATCTGTGTGTGCAGCCATTATGGATGTACCCACGCTGGTCGACTGTCAGCGTGAGATTCAAATCCGCATCTCACGTTCCGTGGAGTATTTGAAGAAGCTGGGCAGCTCTAATATCACTACCAGTGCTATTGCCACACGCACCAGAATTTTGGATCAGCTGTGGACAAAGTTCGAAGCGCAGCACGATCTTATCCGAGCAGCCTTAAAAGAAAAGTTCAGCGAGAGCGATTATTTTAAGTCAGAATTGCACGCTGATACGGAGAATCTGTATGTCAATCAAAGAAGCATACTTGACGGCTACGCCGAACACTTTCGTGCAACGAACGTACCGCTTTCTGCCGACGCCACGCCAAGGTCGTCACTGCCGCGCATCAAAGTACCGTCATTCTCTGGTGCCTACGCAGATTGGCCGTCGTTTAGAGATCTCTTCCTCTCCGTCGTGAGTGGCAATGCGATCTCCAACATCGAGCGCTTTCATCACCTCCGCTCATGCTTGACAGGGCCGGCTGAAAAATTAATCAAGTCGTTACCTGTTACCAGTGACAATTATGATCGCGCTTGGGCGGTCCTGGACAAACATTATAACAATAAAAAAGAATTGATCCGCTCCAACTTTGCCATGTTCATCGCCGTGCCAAAGATGAAGGGAGATACCGCAGAGGAGTTGAGACGCATTCACAACGCCGTTACTGCCGCCGTCAATGGTCAGGAGAGCATTGGACGTCCAATTAACACTCACGGAATGGACCTCTTCAACTTCCTAGTTACCGAATTGTTTGACGCACGCACGCGTCTGGAGTGGGAGTCGTCCACGTCAGACTCATCAGAGCCGGCATAAAACGAGGCACTCGTTAACTTTATCAGCCGACGGATCCTGACGCTCAATGCCGCACGACCAAAGAGCGTCAGCAAACCGTCCGGAGAGGCTTCACGGATTGTCAAGGCTCACGTCACTAAGCAACAAGGAGCTGAGCCGCCGCACTGTACACTGTGTCGTGAAAGGCACATCTTGATGACCTGCCAAGATTTCAAGGCCAAGACCGTCAACGAGCGTAAAGCATTTGTAGAGACAAACAAGCTCTGCTAGAACTGCTTAGGAAACCACTTTTTATCTCGCTGTCAGTCGAAGAAGAACTGCCTTACGTGCGACGCACGACACCACACTACGCTGCACAAAGCAACCACGTCTTCACAGGCAGCTGAGGCCACCACACGCGCCACTACACTGATCACGACTCTTCAAGATCGAGATCCTAAGGCTGTTCTTCTTGCTACAGCTCGACTTAACATCGCCGAACGGTACGGCTCACCACACGCCATACGCGCCTTGATCGACCAATGCTCCGAAATGTCGATCATTTCTAAGGCCTTGGCGCAACGTCTCCGCCTGCCTCGAGTCTCGACGGATCTCTCTATCTTCGGAATCGGAGGGACCCGCTCAGGATCAGCTCGTGGCAAGGTCACTCTGCACGTCACGTCAGACGTGACCAACGCCGAGCTCCGCGTGGTGGCTTGTGTGCTGCCCCGCATATCATTGCAGCAAGGCTCAGTCTCGCGAGAAGAACGCAGCTGGCCTCATCTCGACGGACTCCAGCTGGCCGATCCTCGCTTCCTGGACGACGACCCAGCTGAGCTACTGCTGGGAGCCGAGGTCTACTCCTTGATCCTCGAGGAAGGCCTCCGCAAGGGTGACTCAAGGATGCCGACCGCCCAGCAGACCAGCCTGGGATGGATCCTGTCCGGCGGCTACGACGCAACAGCAATCAACGGACATCGCCGCACATTCCGGTGCACCGCCGATCACGACCTTGCCGACCTCGTTCGACGCTTTTGGGAGCAGGAGAGCGAGCCAATAACTCGGGCTCCACTTACTCCCGAAGAAGCTAAGTGCGAGGAATTATATGTGCGCACCGTCACACGCACGTCCACCGGGAGGTACATTGTGAGGCTACCACTTTCATCACCGCCGACGAATCTTCACGAGACTCGCCGACCAGCGGAGCGCCTCTTGAGAACCATGGAGACCAAAGGCAGCCGAGATCCTCGATTTGGCGACCTTTATCGCAGCTTCATGCAGGAGTTCGAAGACCTACAACACATGAAGAGAGTCAACATTGCAACTACAGTGGATGACCTCAAGTGTTACTTACCGCATCACGGGGTCCTGAAGGAGTCGAGCACGACGACAAAACTCCGAGTCGTATTTAACGGCTCTCAACGCACACAGGCCGGTACTTCACTGAACTCTCATCTGTTGACTGGGGCGAATCTTCTGCCAGCGCTCAACGACGTGTTGCTGCGATGGCGTTGGCACCGGTACGTCTTTGTCACCGACGTAGAAAAAATGTACCGCCAAATCCTCGTACATCCTGAGGATTGCCGTCTTCAAACAATCCTGTGGCGTCACAACAAGACGGACGAAATCCAAGAATACGATCTGCTAACGGTGACCTACGGCATGGCTTGTGCACCGTTCCTGGCCATACGAACGCTGCGGCAACTCTGCGCAGACGAGGGGACGCAATTTCCTCAAGGAGCCACAGCACTTAAGCGTGACTGCTACGTCGACGACGTGGTCACCGGCGCAGACAACCTCGACGATGCCATCAACCTCCAGACGGAGCTGCGCCACCTGTGCACGGCGGGCGGATTTCCACTGAGGAAGTGGGCCTCAAATAACTCCGAGGTCCTCGCGGGAGTCCCTCAAGAGCATCGGCTGCCGCAAGGACCGCATTCATGGGACGGAGAGAGCCATTCGACCTTGAGCCTGCGATGGCATCCTCAAGATGACTGGTTTGCCTTCGCAATACATCCGCGTTCAGTCACAGAATTCACGAAGCGACGAGTCCTCGCCGAGACTGTGCGACCGACCACTGGTCGCGATCCCCAGGATCCTGTTGCGGGCGAACGACCCTCGCAGATGGATGAAGCAGACCCAAACACCAACGACGGAACACCCAAGGAAGTTCCACCTACCCAGGAAGCGACCTCGTTGGAGATAGCCGATGAACGACCCACAATCATCCTAGGAGCCACAGCGAGCCCTGAGAAGGATGAAGGACGTGTCACGGATATCCCAATGCAATAGGGGTGATAAACCCTATGAAATGTATATAGATGTATATAAAACGGTTAGTAATAACGTATATAACTATTCGGTGACGTCCAAGTCATATTTTTATTTTTAGTTAAGATAGAGAGAAAACTACATCGGATCCGCACTTGAGATCGCTCGTGTTATCGAAATATACGTTGGATAACTTCCCAACACGGGATTAGCTTTGGAGAGCCATGCGAATGACATAATTGCTCAGAGAAGCATCTCAACTGCGAATCCGACTGAAACAAGTTTCTAGCTCACCCAAGAGGTGAGAGTTTAGGTTTACGACACGATAAGTGATTAATGGACTTGGACAGATACTAAATACAAAATTGCGGTTAATAAAATCGATCTAACGGATGTCTGAGATGGAGCTAAGTCGCGAGTCCTATTAGAACAGTTAGGATTTCAAAGTAACCTGAATCGGACTCCCATAGTGTTTCCGAAGCATCTTGAAAGGTAACTAACTTTCCATGTCGACCTGATTCAAACTAAGGTTGGAGGCTAACGAAATCCACTAACTTAAATAACTGGAGCCGAGAAATAATCGTGACAAGTACACAACTACCCATAGTAGTAATTAGCAAACGCGACTTGGTCTAGTCCTGACACTCGTTGGATTCAACAAAAATAATTAGATAAAATAAGTTTTAGATTAAGTTAAATGTATATATACAATAGATACTTACCTGCGATAATGACCCAGTTAGACTCGCAAAGACAAGCTGTGGCCAGATAGGTTAAAAGCCCAAGGGTAACCTAAATTTAGTCACAGTCAAGGGCTACTCAGGAAAGAGTATAAATTATTAAGTTAATGACATTCAATAGGAAATTGGATATCACTATTTTATTTCACGTTATGTAATTTTCTTTTAGCCTATGGTAATTTTTCAGTTTAATTTAGGTTATCTTATCTTATTTTATTTTATTTTATTTTACTTTATTTAATTTATTTTACACAAATAAACCAAGCCCCGAACACCCGGGCACGCTAAATTAAGATTAGCAAAATAATCGGGAAAAAGGAACTCTAGTAGAGTACACTTTACAATAACTAAAGCGAAAAATAGAACTCTCGCGGAGTCAGCGCTACACACCCATGCGGCGATTCGTTCCGAGTCCTTCGGTGGGGCGGCGTTCCCTGATTGGCCGGCGGGCCAAAGGAAGGGCGAGCGCGAGGCATCCGAACCGGCTATATAAGTCGCGAGCAACGATCGCTCGAGACAGTCGGGCTAGTGAAATTTAACCATCACGAAAGCGCGATTCGTCCGGGACATTCCTTTGTCTCGTTAGATAATAACAATCGGACGGACAGTGCATCAGTACATTGCACTTGTACGAATTGCGGTTGAGAAGTCGCGAGTTCCGATTCGTTAGACAGTCGAGGCGGATCGAAGATCATGCGAGTGATCGAAGCGATTAATATATCGTGTACCTTTCGACGTGTCGCGTGATCCTAATGCGAAAACTCATAGGTGACACGACGCGTGTCGCAAGCGGTAACAATCGCGAGTGTTTGGATTCACGTTAACTAGTCGCGCCTAGTTTGTAAAAAGCGTACAACTAACCGTGCGGACTAAATTATGTGTAAAGCGTAGGTGGCTATGTAAAGAAGTGACCACTGGACACCTAAAAGAAATAAACTTCTTTGTGTTAATTAAACAGTGTAAAAGTTCACTTACCTGCGTTTCCATTATCCCACGGATATCCTCCGTCAGTCGTAAATCCGTACCCAAGGTGACGTCGAAGTCCGGCGGTATTCTGAAACAAAGGAGAAAAATTAAGGTTAAGATCCTGCGGCAATCCTTTGTCCGCGGCACGTCAAAGCGTTCCCAACCTGTGAAGCAGCGTCGGCCATCTTCTGAAGGAAGCGCGGCGCCTATCAAAGAGGACAGCGAGACAGGGAACTGTCAAAGCGGCCCGAACATCAAAGGATCAACACCGACCAACTATACCTTCTTGCTTGTATAAGCTAAAGCAAGTGGCGACCATTAAGGTGAAAGCGGGGCGTCTGTTGACTGGTAAGTCGAGCGGAGGGCCATTTCTCTCATGCCGTCCGGTCACAACTGCACGGCTATTCGACCCGATGGACTGGGACGCTCCACTGTCAAGGATGTTCAACGTTGGCAACAGCTGCTGAACCAGCTACCTCTGCTCAGCAACATACGAGTTAATCGCTGGCTCAGCACCGACGACGATCACTCAAGGCTTCAGCTCCACGGCTTTGCTGACGCTTCCGAACGAGGATACGCCGCAGCGGTTTACCTCCGCAACTCTGAAAAGAGGAAAGCATCAACCATTTGCTCATGGCGAAATCCAAGGTCGCACCCGTCAAGCAAGTTTCACTGCCTCGCCTGGAGTTGTGCGCTGCTGATCTACTCACCACGCTCACGCTGCATGTCCGCAACACGCTCGACTTGGCGTCTACTCCGGTGTACCTGTGGTCCAATTCCAAGGTCACGTTCCATTGGATCCAGGGACACGCCACCCGCTGGAAAACTTTCGTCGCCAACCGGGTAATTCATATCCAAACACAGCTCCCTGGACGCTCAGTGGAAGCACGTAGCCGGGAAAGACAATCCTGCAGATTGCGCATCAAAAGGAATTACTCCTGGGGAATTAATCAACCACGCATTATGGTGGACTGGACCTACCTGGTTGGCACTGGACGAAACGGCGTGGCCCAACTCAGAGGTCGACATCTCAGAGGACGACCTTCCGGAACAACGCACCACCAGCCTGCTAACCAGGAGTTCCGTCATCATTGAACCGGACCTCCTTCTTCGGTTCTCCGCTCTTCATCGGCTACTGCGCGTTACAGCTTGGTGCCGTCGATGGCTCAACCTGGCAAGCCGGGAGGTCACATCTGGTCGCTCGCTGCATCCTGACGAGCTAGACGCCGCTCTACTCCAGTGGCTTCGAGTGGTGCAGGCGCTCCACTTCCCTGACGAGGTAGCTGCTGCCACCGCAGGCCGGCCCGGTCCACCACGCAGTTCACTGGTCAAGCTGAACCCTTTCCTCGACGACCAAGGTGTGCTTCGCGTCGGAGGACGCCTCAAGCACGCTCTGCTGCCCTACGACAAAAAGCACCCGGTGATCGTCCCGCCGGCCTCCTGGATGACGCGACTGCTAATCGAGTCCTGCCATCGTTGGTCTCTGCATGGCGGCGTCCAGATGACTCTCAGCTTACTTTGCCTTCGATTCTGGGTGCCACGTGGAAGAACCGTCGTCAAGCAGCAATTGCATCGGTGCGTCACTTGCACGCGCTGGCGAGCTGCCACTCCACAACCTCCTATGGGCAACCTTCCTCGTGACCGAGTGACGCCGACTCGGCCATTCCTGAGTACTGGCCTGGACTACGCGGGACCCATTTCTATCCGGACCAGCAAGGGGCGCGGACACCGCTCACAGAAGGGATACATCGCAGTCTTCATATGTTTCTGATCAAAGGCTATCCACCTCGAGGTCGTCTCGGATTACAGCTCCGAGGCCTTCATCGCCGCCTTACGCCGCTTCGTCTCTCGCAGAGGTCTGTGCAAGGACATCTACAGCGACTGCGGCACAACATTCATTGGCGCCGATCGCACATTGCGTGAGCTCTTCAAGGCGTCGACCTCCGAGAGCCATCATGTCGCCCGCGCCGCCAACACTCAAGGGATCCGCTGGCACTTTAATCCGCCAGCGGCCCCTCACTTTGGTGGTCTTTGGGAGGCTGCCGTAAAATCCACAAAATTTCACCTCCGTCGAGTAATCGGCGAAACTACACTTACGTTTGAGGAACTTAGTACACTCCTCACACAAATAGAAGGCGTGTTTTAATTCTCGTCCGTTACAGGCTCTGTCAGACGATCCAGATGACACTTCGGCGCTCACACCAGGCCACTTCATCATCGGAGCACCGCTACTCGCGGTATTTGAGCCATCGCTGACGGGTTAATCAACCTCCACGCTGTCACGCTGGCGTCACCTGCAGCTGATACGAGACCATTTTTGGCAGCGGTGGTCGGCTGAGTATGTGCACGGTCTCAACCCCCGCACCAAATGGTTCAAGGCCGAGTCCGTACCTCACGTCGGGGACCTCTGCATCATCCGCTCGGAGCTCACCCCTCCGACCCGATGGCCTCTTGCGCGGATCACGAAACTGCATCCTGGGGACGACGGTATCGTCCGCGTGGTCTCAGTCCGCACCGCCACGTCCGAACTTGTACGCCCGCTCGTCAAATTGGTCATGCTTCCGGGCGCGGATCGTATTCCGGGCAGGAATAACGCGGACACGCCGTCCGCCGGCACGTAACTCATCTCTCATCTCGCGACACTCATTCACCACATAATCATCACATGCACTGTAACATTTGTCGCACCTCAGTTTTCTCATAATCACCGCATTGCACTACACACTATTCATTGCACATCAAACACGCGTTTTCACTCTCGCAGCTGATCGCTCCGCACCACGCTATCACCACGTGTTTATCGGCTTGTCAGCTGATCGCGTCACATTCCACGCGATCATCAAGTATTTCACCGCGCCGGCGCGCGCCCGCCCCACCATCGATCGCTATCGACTTGAGATTCCGCGGCCAAAATTCGACAGCATGTTGTCACTGCGCGACAAGGCGGTCGGGAATGTTCAAAATGCATAAGAAAACATTCTCCGCATAATAAAATATTATACTCGAATAGAATACTTTAGAATATTCTAGACCAATCGATATTTTCAGCAAATCGTTTTTATATGTTTTTCGAGGAGAAAACGCCGCGACATAAATAAATCTGTTTCGGAAAAAAACCTCTCAAAACATCAACAATTAACGGTATTACAACTGTTCCGCCGAATAATTATTTTTCAATGAGCATGCGCGGCTTATCACGGGCACCTCGCTTCACCAATAATTATCGCGATCGCCCGCTCCCGCATGCTTTCTTCCAGTCGTCGTTCCGTTAATTTTGACAGCGGCCAATTACGCGTAATGCACTCAGGTCACCTCGCGCAATGTTTGAAATACGCAAAACTATTGGCGCTTCACGCGAAGGTGAGCTCCACCCTAAACATTATAAAAGAGGAGCTCACACCCAGCTTGCCAGCCTTATCGCTTTTCCGCCGTGAACCGCATAACGCAAACCGCATACTTGTTAAACCGCTAAAAATTCGTTGACGACCGCCGCTTATTCCGCACTTTGATTTTGATTACGATTTTCACTGTAAAATAATTAACATTTGTAAGAAGTTTTGTTAAAGTGTATTTGTCATTAAGTGTGTTAGAGAATTAAATTCTTTTAATACGAAAGTGACTTATCCTTTGTGCCGCGCGATCCTTTCTCACGCAGCGCGTTCGCGAACACATAACATTAATGGTACAATTTCCTATTCAACAATATAACTGTTATGTACAAAGCATGTTACATTGCAGTTAAGTAGTTGAGTAAGTAGTTAACATTGTTGAGTAGGAAATTACATCATTAATGTTATATTACTGTTATTTTGTGTTTACTAAAAATAATTTATATAAGCATATTTCATATGAACTATTAACGTAACAACTGTTACATTACTTATTACTCTAAATAACAACTGTTTAGTGGGTGTATATATATATATAGGATGTTCCATTTTATATAACTTGTAATTTTATAAAAAACAATTATATATACACATTGTTACACATCATCTTATACGCATATATTTGCGTATAATGTCGATGATAAGAATATAAATATAAATGTTTTTTTTTACTTTATTTGAACACAATTTATTGTTCACTTTGACATACATAATATGTATATGTGTTTCTATATTTATATTTATATGATGAAAAGGTACAAGTGTCTGTACAATTTCTTTTAGACACTAAAAAACATGATATAAAATGTACTTCTAATTTAATTTTTTGTTGCTCTTTTATTTACACCTTTTAGTATAAAGCTTTCTCACCACGACAAGGTAGGTGTAAATCGAGAAAGAATTTTTGTTTCATTTTACAGGGAGAAGAGACAAGTGCTGATATTTATAGCAATATTGACATTTATGTATTATTTGCAAAATCGATATAATTTCGATATATACGAAAACATGCACCTTTTTATGTATATATCGTTAGATATAAATACATAAAATTTGTGTTATATTTATTTGAGGCATCTTTTCCTAAAGATTCTTTTTTTAGAATTTTGGAAAAGGCGACAGTTTATTTTCTTCGATAATGTAAAGAAAATGTTGCCTCATATTATCAATACGATTCGAATATGTCATATTACAAGGATTTTCTCCTAAAGCTATAGTTGTAGCGAAAGCTGCAGCATAAATTCCACAACATGTGCCATCAGGTTGTTTTTGAACCTTTTCAAATATAATATCATTTGCACTTATTTGTGGATAACGACGATGAATGTAATTTTTTTCTTTAGGCACCAATTTATTGTATGTACAATCGGGTAGACTGTCATACACTCGAAGCTTGGTGCCGTCAAAAAATATACATCGCCAATGATTACTGCAATTTCCTCCAATAATTTGTAAGCTTTTGTCGCTACGACTTGCTTCAATTAAATGAGAATATTCTAAATATAACACACTTTGTGTTTCAAAAGGACATGTATTTTTTACGACGCGCAAGAATTTGTCCAATGAATCGTCGTTTATTAGACTATCCACAGGTAATACATTTTTCTCTATTTCACTATCAGATATAGGACGATTATCGAGAAAATTTTTTTGTCGTGCCATATCGTTTTCAGTTAGTTCTTCTTTATTTTGTGAGTAACTATTTACAATAGCGCAATCGTCATCTTGTTCCGCACTTATAACAGTAACAGGAGTGACAGTTGCTTTCATAGATAAACTATTATATTCGCAACATTGACTTTCTTTGATAATATTTTTGTTTTCTGTATTACATTGTCGACAACTATTTAATTTTTTTACCCCTTTTTGAGCTTCTATTATATAATCTGGATTTCTAATAGGCATATGTCTATTATGCCGACTATCCAAGATTTCTGGCAGCATGCAATTATAATAGAAATTTGTTAAAAAGGGTAGCATTTTATTACTCCAAAAATCATTATCCTTTATAACACGTATTATTTTTAAGCTTTTTGGCGTCCACATAGTAAAAACACAATATTCTCGCCGCGTTATATTTAACTGGCCTTGAATTTGATAGAAATATTTATGATTTTTATTCATTTGTTCTGAATTTTTCTTATCAAAGATGTTCTTTAGTGGAGTCATCTTTATAGCTTCTTCAGCTGTTAAGTTCTTAGCTGAGTGCGGACATTTTATTTCTACCAGACCATCTTCATCTATAAGTCCATCTGGAGAAGCACCCAAGTATGGATGTTCAATATCAATGAATAATCCACAAGGTTTAATCTCTTTTTTTAGTATTTCGGCTAATTCTTTTCTCGCAATTGGTTCTTTTTCGCGACCATATTTCATTGCCTCGGTTTCAATAGCAGAAGGATATAAAATATTTTTCACAGGCAATGCGCAAGACGTTTTCATTCTTTTACGACATACGGTTCCAAAATTAGATGCCGTTAACATTTTACGTCTCAATTGTAGCCATTGTTGTGATTCATTTTGTTTTGTAGTGTCGCGTTCAATTTTTTGCCAACTTTTTGCATTTTCGGACAATTTTTTTAAATGATTTTGTCGAAATTGCTCGATTACATCGGACGGTAGATCCGGTTTTTGCGAGTGTGGACCATAATAAGAGTCTGTTCCCGATTCTTGTTTGAATTTTTTTGATCTTCCTTCTATTTGTCGATACTATTTATTTTTCTCTAATTTTTCTCTTCGGCGCTTCTCCAACTTCTCGACAATAGGCGGAACAGTCTTATTCATGCTTTTATGTACTTCTGTAATTACTTGTTGCGTATTAAATTGCAAAACTGCCCCCGCAACTCTAGCATTGTAACCATCTTTTTTATTAACAAGAATACGTTTGCCGCCAATTTGTGCGCAGATCGACGAATTAAATGACTCTGTAATGTTATTCGTATAATTTAACAATAAGCTGTCAGAGTAACCACTTATATACTCGACAGCTTCTTCTATTTCTAAATAAAGACCATGTGATTTTAAAGAATCTATATAATTTTCTTCTCCATCGCAAGTCTCTTTGCCACGTTCTTTGCATTGCTTGTGATCGCCAAAAACATGCCTAGGAATGTTTAAAATATCTTTTTGTAATTCCATAGCCTGACGATGTTGAGGTTGCCGTTCTTGTCTTCGTAGAGCGGCTGCCTCAGTTATTTCCTTTCGTATTTTTAAAATTTTGTTTTTTATTACATTTTGCACTTGTATTAAGCCAGGCCGTCTGGATGTTTTTGGCCGAGTTTTCTCTGCTACAGTTTTAATTTTTTTACATAAATTACGTAGCAGATGATTCGTGCATTCTATTTTGGTAACTGTTATCATATGTTCTCCGTATGGATTATTATTTTTAATACTTTGGTATACGCTACTGTCACCGTCAGCAACAAGCGTTTTAAAAATTAGACCATGCATTTCGAGGCTACAATTAAAACCTTCTGCAATGGCATTGCTCTCCATTTTTGTGGAGCTTACGTTGCGATCAAACTTTTTATAGCAATTGTGAGTTTTCGGCTCGATACCTCTTCGCTCTGCCATATCGCATATTATGCAATATTTATTTTTAACACCGACGTAGAGAACCTTTCTCGTGCGGTAACCAATTATGGCTCCAATACCGGCAGGAGAGTCGTACGTGGTACCATACGATTTTTTCATCCAACTACCATCCGCTACAACTGTTATATACGGAATACCGTTTATAACTTCGTTGTTATCAAGAGCGATTTTTTTTTCAATTTCACCAGCCGTTTTCATATTTTCTATAGATGTGTTTACAAACTCGTCGACTAATTTGTCTCTACTCTTGATGTACATTGGCTCGGACATGCTAGGAACATTCATGACTGCAAGCTGCTTTTCCAGCTGGGCATAACCAGTTCCCACAGTAAGTGTTCCTGCTACAGCAGCCGTATTAATGTCCATTATTTCCGGTTTTGTAAGTTCTGACCAAATGCTGGCTTTTGTTTTGCACATTTTACATTGGAAGAACAGCTGGGTTTTCAACCCACATTTTTCAGACTTTATAAGTAACAAATTTTCAATTGACGAGCAGTCCAGTGCTTTATTATGTCTGTCAAAGATTCTGTGCAGCTCAGTCCATATAAAAGAGAAGTCCATAATGCGACGGCCTGCAGGCAAATTTTCTTTGATATCATCTTTATCAATAGAGCTCTTTTTAATTTTTTCTATAACATAATATTTGTCATCTTCGACACCATTTTCTACATTGCATATATCTGTATTTGACTCTAGACATCGCATTACTTGAATATTAGAATCCATTGTATCGGTAAATGATTCTACCGATTTTTCAAAATCAATGGATTTATCATAATGCATGCTTTTGGAGTCATTGGAATCATCAATATACATGCTTTCGAAACATTTATCTATGCCAAGTTTAACATTTTGCTTTACAGAATACATAGCTGTATTTGACTTCTGATACAGCATTGATTGGATTTTCGAATCCGTCGTATCGGGAAATAATTCTTCCGATTTGTTTAAATCGACGGATTCGCTAGTATCCTCAACGCTTCTCGAGTCAATTAACTTTTCGTTATCGTCGAAAAGACAAATATCTTGTTCGACATACATGCATGTATTTGACTCGAGACACTGCATTGTTTTGATATTTGAATCCATCGTATCGGGAAATAATTCTTCCGATTTGTTTAAATCGACAGATTGGCTAGTATCCTCAACGCTTCTCGAGTCAATTAACTTTTCGTTATCGTCGAAAAGACGAATATCTTGTTTGACATACATGCATGTATTTGACTCGAGACACTGCATTGTTTTGATATTTGAATACGTCATATCGGGAAATAATTCATCCAATGTTTTAAAGTCGACGGATTCCATACTAACATCTTCAATGCTTCTCGAGTCTAATTTATTAGCTAATCGAACATCTTGTTCGACATTATACATACCTGTATCACTTACAATTTGACACATCTCCGACAAGTTTTTTACGTCTTGCTTTGTCTTCTCACTGATAAGTAACTGTCGCCTGCAAGAAAACATTTATTGATAAGTATTTTGTTAAATATTATTATAAAAATTATAAAAAAATATTTAAATATTTTTGAAAACAAAATCTTTTAAAAATAAATCTTTATTTTAATGTACAATTAAAAATAAATTATTAATTATAAAATTATGTATTACTGAAAAAATAGATAGCTAACAATATAAATACTACTACTGTAGCGCACATGCAAACCACATCTAATGTAAAATTGTAATTGTAATTGTGTAATATTTTTTTTAATTATCAGCACACAAATAGATCGCCTCTGGAATTATTTTTTAAAACAACCAGCACACGAATAGATCGCCTCTGGAATTATTTTTTAAAACAACCAGCACACGAATAGATCGCCTCTGGAATTATTTTTTAAAACAACCAGCACACGAATAGATCGCCTCTGGAATTACAGTTTTAAAACAACCAGCACACGAATAGATCGCCTCTGGAATTATTTTTTAAAACAACCAGCACACGAATAGATCGCCTCTGGAATTATTTTTTAAAACAACCAGCACACGAATAGATCGCCTCTGGAATTATTTTTTAAACCAGCACACGAATAGACCGATTCTGGCACTAACTACTATAAAAACTAATAATAATTATCAATTATACATAAAAAAATAAACAAAGGATTGCATTATCTTTCAGATAAAAAAAATTGAGAATTGCATTTTAATAAAAAAAAATTAAAATAAAAATTAAAAATAAAAATAAAAATTGCATTTTAAACGTCTATTTGAATGTTCTTATAAAATTACACCTACATACATACATACATACAAATATATATATATATATATATATATGTCTAGGGGCAATTTTGACGACATTTTTTTTATTCAATATGAAAATATGCGCAAATGTCCAGAGAGTAACATGCAACAAACCGTTTCAAAAAATTCCATCTAGTTTTTTAATAATGTGTGGAAAAGTACAAAATGGTAGTTTTGACTACTTCTTTTATGGTTAGGCAGTTTCAAAGACAGTGTATATAAAATATATAGTTTTTAATGCACAGAGGCAGTTTTTACGACCAGATCTACATATTGTAACGATATAAAGGTTGTTTTGACGACTGGTCGGCAAAAATGCCTTAATACAGTTATAAACTGTATATTAATTGACCCGGTGTAAAGATTGTTTTGGCGACATATGTATATTTTATATATTTGTCCTCAAAACAACCTTTACACCAGATCGATTAATATATAATTTATAGCTACATTAAGGTAATTTTGACGACATATGTATATTTCATATATTTTGTATATATTTGTCGTTAAAACAACCTTTACACCGTGTTAATTGATATATATATATATGTAAATCGATTTTGACAATGATTTTTCGTGAACATTAACTATTTCGATGACTTCTAGCTGTTTTAATTACTTCGTCATAGTTTTTGCATTTTCGTATACTTTCACATCATTAAAATTAGATTTTAAGTATCTATTTACCGATATACACAGTTAAATCGTCTTAAGTTCATTATGAGGCATATAGACAATGACTATAAACGGCTTTATGTTTTCAATTTATTTGACTGAAACGTGTACGCGCTGGCATGAGTGCACACATGTCCATGCGCGTCTATCTACACGTAATGACGCGCCTTAATATGTACCGACACGCACGAATGATATTACACAAATATATTGTAAACGTTAATAAAATTTTATAATTATTATTAACGTTTAGTCTAAATAAATATATAATTTACATGTTTTTTGATTGAACATGTTATCTGTATTATATATTTGAAATACAATATCTTTATTTGAAAATTATCTTAATTGCTGATACGTTCCATTGCACTTTATCAAATTATAATAAAATCTTTTTTTAGGTCTCCATGAAATGTTTATTTGCATAAATCATATATATATATATATATATATATATCAAATATAAATGTGCTTTATTGTACTTAAGTGAATTTTGTTCGCCATACTTTAACAAAAGTTGTATGTATTCTATGTTTAATATTATATACGTTTAGAGGAATTACACATAATAAGATATATTTATGATATATAAGAAAACTTAAAAAAAATTATAACTCTTAAGTTTAATTAAAAATAAATGTGAGACGACCCAACTGGCTTAAATTAATTCTTATTATTATTAGTTTGATGCCATGTACAAGAAAAGACAACGTTTCGACCTTAGGTTTAGGTCCTTATCAAGTCTAAAATTAACATTAAAAACTACAATAGATGTACATACAAGAATTTTGATTTTTAAGAAAGTAAAGCGCAAACCAAGATTATAATAACAATTTAAACGTACCTTACAAATTCTTAAGTGCAATATATAATTAATTTTGTTCCATTTTACATATTTCAATATAAATATTGTGTCCCGTAAACGTTCGGTATGGATGGTAAAGACGAACTAAGTTAAACAGCTTTGATTATTCTATCATAGATCGGATTCAAATTCTCTGTGTCTTTCTGTAGGTTGATCGTGTTATTAAATTTTTTTATAAAAAACATTTCAGCAATCTCTCTTTTCCTAGTGTTTGTTTCTCGATGTAAAATATTTAAGTTTGTCCATTTAAAGTCATGCGAAAAATCATTTCTATGTTTGCTTATAACATTTTGATTGCTGACATGCATTTTTATATTATTCATATGTTCTTTAATCCGAGTATTAAGATGTCTTTTAGTTTGTCCGATGTATGTGGCGTCACAGTCATTGCAGTCAACTTTATAAACTATCTCGGTCATATCGGCTTTAGGTAATTTGTCTTTTCGGGGTTTAATAAACGTATCAAGTTTTTTTGGAATCGTATAAATAACACTTAAGCCTGTTTTCTTAATAGATCTCTCAATAGTCTCACTTAGGTTCTTAACATACGGCATTAAAATACAAGACGAAATATCAAATACATTATTTTTGTCAACTACGTTATGAGAATTTTCTAAAAAACATGTTCTTTTATACATATATCGCTCGATGACCGTCCTAGGGAAACAATTATTCAACAAGATTTTTTTAACCATCTGTAAGTTCTCATTATGAAATCGTTTATCTGATAACAAAATAGCGTGGTCGACTAAGTTATTAATCGTGTTAACTTTGTATTTAAACGGATGGTTAGAATGGTAGTTTAAATATCTACCAGAGAAGGTGGGTTTCTGGTACCAACTAGTCAATAGTTTACCATTGTTTCTAAAAACCAATGTATCCAGAAAGTTAATCTTGTTATTTATCTCTGTTTCATGTGTAAATTGCAAACGGTGATGGTATTTATTAAACGTAGTCAAAATGTTATCCATTTTATTGCGTGGTACTATTGCAAAAATATCATCAACGTACCTATAATAAACTGAAATGTCAAATTGTAAAGAGCTTAAACATTCTGTCTCAAGATCAGCCATAACTAAGTCTGCTAAAATAGGTGAAAGGGGGGATCTTAAGTTTAACTTGGATATAAAATCTATCTTGGATACAAAATAATAAAACATCTCTAAGAAAATAACAATCTTTAAGAAAATAATAATTTCTTGACTATTAATATATATAAGTATTTTTAAATAATCTTGTCTATTATATTTTATAATTATAAGCACTTTAATAATCTTAAATCTATATAATAATTTTAAATCTATTATAATTCTTACAATAAAAGGAATGTTTAGAGACTGTTTTTGTACGGAATCTTAATAAAGATGTATCACATTAGTGCAATGTTAAAATATAATTCTTTCATTGTAATATCTGATATTTTGATATTGAAAGCAGTACTCGTATTCGTAGAGATAACGTTGCACAATTTTGAACCATTAATTTTTTAAAATAAAAACTTGTTTTCCTTTGGTTAGAGGAGAATCAGAAGAGTTATATAATTTTAAAACATGTACAAACCGTAATAGGACATCTTTTTTTATGAAAACAACAATAGCAGAATAGAATATACGACAAGAGCAATTTTAACGACACATTGTAATGATAATAGTTTTAAGTATTTTTTCTTATTTGGTTATGTAACCAACTTTTTATCTGAGCACTTGTACGGGCCTTTAATACAGGATATTTAATTTTTATTTCGTTAATTTTACGAAGAGATGGCAATTTTTTATTTTTTATGGCAGGTTGGAATGAAGATAAAACTATTGTGCGTTCATCATCCGTCCATCTGATCTTATGAGTACTATTTCTTGTAGAACCAACAACAGATGCTAAAATAATAATAAAATTACATTAATTTAGTACATTTATTATGAAATATGTTGTTTAATAAAGAACAACATATATTACTTAATCGAAAAATTATTTAAACTTACTCATTCTTTTTTTCTGCCTCTGTGTATTATTATTTACGTTATTCTTTCCTCTAGTCACCTGTTCAGATTGCTTTGCTCTTTTTGATAAAATATTTAAATCTGATTCTGTATTACATTCATCATCTGATTCGGTCACATTTTTAATATTATAATTAACTTTCCTCTTAGAAGCCAAACGGTTTCCTAAAATAATGACAAAATCAATATAATATATAAATATGTTTATATAGAATTTAGTATAGTATATAATATGTAGTATCTAATGTTTATATAGAATATGTCTCTAAATGAATGCCGTTTGAGATAATTACTAAATGATAAGAGAAAGAATTAAAAAATGTTATTTAAAAAATGCAAATAATTTTGGAAAATTAAAAAGTATTTTTTGTGCATAATTGTTATGTATATATAGAAAAAAATAATACAAATTTTCTTTTTCTTATATCTAATATTTAATAATTATTTTAAACAGTATTTTTTTAAAGTTGTCTTATATATTTATTGTAAGAACTGTTAAAACAACGAGCACAGTACGTGTACTATTTGATATAGATATTATTCAAACCACCACGTACCTTTTGTTTTCTCGATATTATTATGTAGATGATTATTGATAATTTTTTCTTTGCTAGGCAATTTAGATGATCTCGTTTGTATTAATGATAAAGTATCAGACGTATTTAAACTTAAATCTGAGTTATCATTATTAATCGAATCATCCCCGTTTTCATTTTCATCATCAACATTATCACTTTCATCTGTTGTGTCTCCTCCTTGTGCGTATTTGAGTAAACGTGGCTGTTCGCGACGGAAAGATGGATAGGACGTGGTCGGAAGCGAGACTGAGAGATAGACACAACACTCGACACACGCGTAACGTTCACAAAAAAGAATATATTTATATAAACTTTTAACAAAAATTACAATTAATATTCCGCACTGAATTTGCCGAAAGATAGCCGAGTCGAATGTATTAGAAATGAATGCAATAAACGAGAGAAAAGCCGGGTCGAAAATAAATTACTGACTGTTCCGCAAGCAACGGTAATTAGAAGAGAAAACCGAAAAAGACAAGCGATCTTTTTCGGAAAGTAAAAGCACACTCTATTCGCGACGAGCAATCGGAAAGAGACCCGCGGTCACGAGAGAGGAGGTTTATATAGGCCCGGATTTCGAGAACCTTCGCGAACATTTTCCTCTTGTTCGATCGAGATGTTAAGGGCGAAAGTACGTTTGCGATAATTATTTACCTTTTAGCAAGTCATATTTTGTTGTTATCGGGACTAAATTGTATCTCCTCTAGCGCGACCGCGGTGTTTACCATTATCGGTGATTTGACGTAAGCGCTTCCTTTTTGCAGGCGCGGGGTATACGTATACCTGTGCGGCCGAGCGCTATTTGAATTAATATTAATATAAGGTGACGCTTGAGGCATGTTGCATGTGAACGAAATGATTGCATGAGTTTTAACGCAATAATGTTTTAAGCTTTTTTTTTTTTTGCGTTAGACGTTCGATTTTCGAACAGTGGCAGTTTAGATGATCTCGTTTGTATTAATGATAAAGTATCAGAAGTATTTAAACTTAAATTTGAGTTATCATTATTAATCGAATCATCCCTGTTTTCATTTTCATCATCAACATTATCACTTTCATCTGTTGTTTCTCCTCCTTGTGCGTATTTGAGTAAACGTGATATAGCCAAATCTTTTGTTACGATTGTCTTTCTGTAGTGAGATTTATGTATTTTTTCGTGATGGCCCATGAAATCAGCTAGATTATTCACTTCATGTTCAGATATATCTAATGACATACATACTGTAGCAATATGTTTCCGCAATATTGTACCTCGTAACGAAGTTGGCATTTTTGCCCCAGAAATTACAGAATATTTTCGCATTAATACACATGCTCTCAAATATTTGAATCTTCTTTTGTCAAGTGAATAAATACCAAAAATATAAGGATTATTTTCGGGTACGCCAGCATCTTTACGATAATTAATAATCATTTGCATACATTTTAATATTTCTTCATGAAGTAACACAGGAACCGTTCTCCCTAATTTGCCGCGTATTGTCATCCGTACATATTTAGATAAAGATTTATATAATTCAGGTGCTTCTTCTTTTGAAATTGCCGCACAATTTTCCAAATTTTCAATTAAAACACGCTCCAGTTCACCAGCACGTCTTCTATTAAATATCATAATCGATATTAATATTATTTCAGTTAACATACGCCATGCGTGAATTGAGAAACCATTTGTTTGTAAAGATTCTAGAGCTTTTATGCGTTTAGCTTTGAGATAAGCATTGAATATTTTTATATCATCTATAGATGGCAAGACAATATTCTTTTGCCTTTTTCGATGCCCTTGAGTTTCAAACACAATTTTATTTACAGCAACAGGATAATCCTCTTCAAATAATTTCAAAAAATTTTCTACCACAGTTTGTTTGCTACAATCTTGTTTCTTAATGCATATACTTCTTAAAAGTTTCCCAATTTGTTTTATAAGTGTTCCTAAAGATGTTGCAATAGATGGTATTTTATATGTCCAAGTCTTTTCATCGAATTGTGCAAGTTTATTTACAGCTTTAATGCATTGTTCATAATTTGTTGGATTATATATTGAAGAGAAATCTACTATACTATTATCAAGATCTCTCAAAACAATAAGAAATCGTCCAAGTAATCTCAGTCGCGCTCTAATCATATCGTGCTGATGTTGGAGACGATATTTCTGACACATTTTATTGCCAAAAGCAATTAGCAGTTCATCATATCTAATAATTTGAGTTACGCTGTCTTCCCTCATTACTGGGAACACCAATCTTCTTAATGGTGTATTTGCACTGTAATGAATTCGACAAGCCACAGTACGTCCCAATATTTTAACATTTCTTTGAGGATATTCCCTTTTTGGCGCACATGATGCAAAATGATGTCTTATATTATTTTTAGAAAAAAAACCCTTTGCATTTAGCACAAGGAATAAAATCGGCTGCTTGTCTATTCAATTCATTTCTTGGACGCCAGCATACAATTAAATCTCCTTTATTTAAGTTAGAATTAGTATTATATATGAAATTTCCTTTTCGTCTAAGTAGACCAATAATCTTCTTTTGTTCCGGATTACCTGAAATAGTAAGTACAAAATGTATAATAAATTATGATTAAATTAAAAGTAAATTATTAAAAATTTTACACATAATATACACACAATAAATTATTAATATTTGAAAAGTATCAGAAATTATTTGATCAAATATTATAGTTGGCAAAATTTTTTATATATTTTTTTAAATTTAAAGACTATTGTTTAAAATGCAGTTATACATATACTTTAGTAGTATATGTACAAGTTATATATGGAAATGTGTTAATAAGAAAGATGATGCATTCACAGTTTTCAAGTTATGAGCGATTAAACAAGAAAACGTTTTTGAATGTAATTAGCCGAATATAGATAACAAAATTCTATTTTTAAAATTTTGAGTGATTAACTTGAATAGATATTTACTTTAAAAAGCATAATTTTAAATATATAAAGTATTAAAATTTGAAAAGCTATGATAAATGATTTTCTTTGACATTTTCACATTAGGAACTTCGATTTCAATTAACTTTTAGATATTCTAAATAGTATTGGCAACTTTGTATATAACATACAACTTACCCTTAGGTAAAAGACGAAACTTTTTCACATCTTCTTCTTCTTTATGTACTGTTTCTAAATGTCTTGCAATTTGCGCTTGAAATTTTTCACAATATACGCACATATTTTGTTTTAATTTAGGATTATTGGAAGTTTCCACATACATATTTCTATCATCACATACTTCAGATGAAAATGTTGATGTCAAATTTAATGTCCTGTTCACAGATTTATTTTTACTTGTATTAATCGTACGTTCATGTGTATTTTTAGTTTCATTTTCATCTTCATCTTCATCTGTGTCTTCAAGCTTAGAACAATCTGACAAATGAAAACTACTATCTAAATTATTTTTAGATGTAATGGATGTATCATCAGACTCAGAATTATTATTATGGATTTCACACTCTAAGTCTAACTGATTCTCTATGAGTGTAGATTCTGCAACTGGACAAGATGTTTCACTTGAAATATTATCGATAACGTAAGTCCCGTTTGCATTTGAAGAAACATCACTATTATCGATATTATACGTATTATTCATCTGTATACTATTTGTAATATTATCAACTTTCTCTGTGTGCACTGGAATCTTCTTTAGTAATATCTTAACATTTTGTATTTCTAGAATCTTCGGAGTTTTTTTAGGTTTTTTAGTTTTTCTAAATTTCTCAATAACATTCGCATTTTCACATATTTTAGAAGTAGAATAAAATTTATTACAACATTGAACGCTCTGTTTAACATCCGAAATCTTAGTTATTGTCGAAACATTTTCGATATCGTAATTCACATTTGCTGTATCAATACTGAACGTAGCATTAGAATTAATAGCTGGCAAAGAATCTGTAAACAAAATTTATGAAAATAAAGTAGAGAACTTTTATTGCAAGTAACTGATGTTGCAAAAGCTGTAATGTATTGTAACGCAAAATATGTAAATAAAACTGCATATAGAATGATCACTGTGGGCATATTCGATATACACAGTCAGTACTGAAAATCTATAGTTTATGTATATTATAGATTTTCAGTACTGGCAATAAATATTAGAACATGCTCCACATAATGTTTTGTAATCTGATTAATTATACGTTATACACTTACCGCTTATCTCAATAGTGTTACTAACAATTAATGTATTAAAATTCTCATCGATACAAGGAGGATCTACAGTCAAATGCGCAGAATCTTCAATATTATCACTGTCATTTGTATTATCACAACTTATCAAATTAAAATCAGACTTTATATTGCACTGTTCAGTATCACAGTTACTGCTTGATGGAACGCAAGTGCCTTCTTCGATTTCAAATGTCACATATGATGCATCAACATTTAAAATAGCATTGGAATTGACAGTTGTTGGAAAATCTGTGAAATAAGATAAAAAATAGGGTAGAGACATTTTATTGCAAGCAACTGATGATGTTGCAAATGCTGTTAATGTGTTGTCAGACAAAATACGTAGAAAGACTGTATCTAGAATGTCTGCTGTATAATGTATTAAAATTTGATTAATTATATGTATATCATAGACTCACCGCTTTTCTCAATATTGTTACTAACAACTAATGTATTAAGATTCTCATCGATACAAGGAGCATCTACAGTCAAATGCGCAGAATCTTTAATATTATCACTGTCATTTGTATTATCACAACTTATCAAATTAAAATCAGACTTTATATTGCACTGTTCAGTATCACAGTTACTGCTTGATGAAACGCAAGTGCCTTCTTCGATTTCAAATGTCACATATGATGCATCAACATTTAAAGTAGCATTGGAATTGACAGTTGTTGGAGAATCTGTGAAATAAGATAAAAAATAGGGTAGAGACATTTTATTGCAAGCAACTGATGATGTTGCAAAAGCTGTTAATGTGTTGTCACGCAAAATACGTAGAAAGACTGTATCTAGAATGTCTGCTGTATAATGTATTAAAATTTGATTGATTATATGTATATCATAGACTCACCGCTTTTCTCAATATTGTTACTAACAACTAATGTATTAAGATTCTCATCGATACAAGGAGCATCTGCAGTCAAATGCGCAGAATCTTTAATATTATCACTGTCATTTGTATTATCACAACTTATCAAATTAAAATTAGACTTTATATTGCATTGTTCAGTATCACAGTTACTGCTTGACGGAAGGCAAGTGCTTTCTTTGATTTCATGTCACATTTGATGTATCAACATTTAACGTAGCATTGGAATTGGCAGTTGGTTAAAAATCTTTAAAACAAATTTATGAAGATAAAGTAAATATAATTTTATAAGTAAACTTTATGTACTAATTATAAAACTTTAAACCATTTTTCATGAACATAATTGTATTATGTTAAAGATTTAACATAACAATTATACATTAATTGAACATATATATAATAATACCTGATAAAGTTGTTAACTTCACTTTTGGAATCTTCTTGTTTAGATTATCTGCAATCTTTTGCAAGCTGAATTTTTTTTCTAAAATAACAATCGAACTTTAAATACATAATTGCTCATAAAATTATAATACTTTGCACTTTTATTACAAAAAATGAATCATACAAATAAATCATATTAGAATTTGAATGTTCTAGATATTTTCTTTATTTTAAAGTATATGAATTTATATTTTATTGTACTTACTGTTGGTTGCAATAATGCATGATTTTTTAATCTTTTTTGTCTTTAGCTGTTTTATGTTGTAGACACTATAATATTTGTTGGTACATAATAGATAATACATTTTGATTTTTGCATCAATTAATTTTAATATTAGTATTTCGTTTGTCTAATTAAAACAACAGTAGCAAAACAACAATAGCAAATTAAACGACAAATTAACAATAGCAAAATAAACGACCATCAAAGTAAGACGTAATAATTCTAACGGTAATGGCTTTCGCGCTTTTTTTGGTATCGAGTTTCTATGGTAGCGAGTAATGGCTGCACAAAGGACGCGGAATGCCTTGCTACGCGGCAAGAAGCGACGCGGTAGCCAATCAACGTACCACTTTTTAATAAAGGTGCCTTTTCACGAGCCGCTGAAACCGATTGTTTGAGCGACAAAAATGATCACGTGACAACTTTTGTCGCTAAACTAAACAGCGATAATTTTTGACATGAAAAGGATAGTAGCGCGACAGAATTGAAAGTTGAGAGACAAATTTTGCGTCGTTTGTGTAATCAGTTAAAAACAAAATTTGCATTATTTGTGTATAACCAGTTATATTAATTTGTATATTACGCAATGGCTTCTAGAAAACAAAAATATAACAATTGGCTACTAAATTGTAATCGTACATGATTCGAGAAAGTGAAATCAAATATAACAATGATATTATTTTTGCTATTAGTTTGCTGTTGACAAATCAAACTCAAAAAAGATATTCTAAAAAAAAGTTTTGCACCGCTGTTTCAAAATCGTAACGAGCATGGCTTTTATAAAGTTACCTTACCATATATAAGATCAGAAAGTGCAAGATTTATTAATTATTTTCGCATGTCATCAACACATTATGTTTTCTTCAGTATACACGACACTATCAACTAATCTGTGACAGTGCATCAGCGTTTGAGCAGTAAATGCTTTGTAGTTGAACTGATTCAAACTACAAAATTGTTGACGCTGGATTACAAGCGACAAATCTGTCGCTTCAATCGCTTGTTTTAGCGGCACGTAAAATTGCGCCTTAAAGGTGCTAATTCATGGAGACGCTCGATGCTCATTTTCAGCGTCAAAAACGTCACGTGACCAAAAATAAAGATACCAATTCGTCAATTTTGATCACATGACGTCTTTTGACGCTGAAATTTACCGTCTAACGTCAGCATAAAAAGGCACCTTAAGAGCTGTAATTTATTGGCTACCGCGTCGCTTTTGCCGCGCGCCAAGCATTTCCGCGTCCTGTGAGCAGGAGCCATATGACCGATATTCATAGACCGGTATTCATAGTCCGATCTTATATTCAAGATCGTCTTAAATCTGGTCGGTGGTTGACTTAAGATTCTGTTCAACCAATCAAATGGCTCCGTGGCGTCTTAAGCTCGGACTTAAGACGATCTTAAATATAAGATCGGACTATGAATTTAGGCCTAAGTCCCGGCATACAATAAGTGATATAAGCCCTAAGCCTTATCATTTAAGGCTGCGTTCCAAAACGTCCTCTTCGAGGAAAATTCCACTGAAAATTTATAATGCACGTAACGTACACTATAGCTTTTTAAGTAAAATTTTCCTCGAAGAGGACGTTTTGGAACGCAACCTAAGTTTTAAACAGTGACGTATTTCTTTTCGGTGAGGTTACTCGCGCTGCCTTAAAACCATTGCACGTAAAAAGTTTTAGTCGTAACCGTAAGATTCAACCTATTACGTTGCTCGATTCGGCCATCCATAACCGTAGCAGTAAGAATCAAACAACGCGATTGGTCAAATCCTACGGTTTTAACTAAAACTTTTTTACGTGCAATGGCCTTAAAGCTTAGGCTGAAGTCCCATAGAGTGGATTGCACGGAAATGGAATTAGCGGATCACCAATCACAGAACTGCTTCGACGTAATCTTTGAAAAGGTTACATCAGAACAATCTCGTGATTGGTAATCCGCTAATTCCGCTTCCGCACAATCTGCTCCATGGGACTCCAACCTTAGGGTGCCGTCACATGAGGCGTAACTTGCGTAAAGCGTAACTTGCGGCGACCAATCACATCGTCTCATTTGAGTATCAGCTGCAAATGAGATAATGTGATTGGTCGGTGCAAGTTACGCTCCATGTGAAGCCAGCCTTAGGGTTTAAATCACCTATCGGTGAACCCGACCTTAAAACGATCTTAAATATAAAAAATTAAATATAAAATTCTAACCCCTGGTCCACAATAGGTGATTTAAACCCTAAGTTTTAAGAAATTGACCAATCTTAAGGTTTGTTCGCGTCACATACCCCAACATGCTCCTTTTCACTCCAATGCGATCCTATTGGAGCTTTTATCCAAATTATCCAATAGGATCGCATTGGAGTGAAAAGGAGCTCTAAGCTTTAAGAAATTGATCAATCACAGTTAGGTATTAGGAGAATACTCGACTATAGATTTGTTCGCGTCACATGCCCTAACATGCTCCTTTTCACTCCAATGCGATCCTATTGGAGCTTTTATCCAAATTATCCAATAGGATCGCATTGGAGTAAAAAGGAGCATGTTGGGGCATGTGACGCGAACAAATCTATAGTCGAGTATTCTCCTAATACCTAACTGTGATTGATCAATTTCTTAAAGCTTAGAGCTTAAATCACCTATTGTGGACCAGGGGTAATAGTAATGGTTTCCGCACTTTTCATACCTTTTTCAAACATTGGTATGCAGAGAGTAATGGCTCCTGCACACAGGACATGGAAATGCTTGCCGCGCGGCAAGAAGCGACGCGGTAACTAATCAACATACCTTTTTAATAAGAGCTGTAGGTTTATTAGCTATCGCGTCGCTTCTTGTCGCGCGGCAAGCATTTCCGCGTCCTGTGTGCAGAAGCCATTAGACTTTAGGTCTGTTCTTTTCAGCTGAACTGACTGCACTAGTTCAGAGGATGTCTTTTGCTCAACATTGGAAGGAAAAAGACAACCTCTAAACTACTGCAGCCAGTTCAGCTGAAAAGAACAGACCTTTTATACGCAGGCGCAATTACGTCATGTAACTACATTTAGCAGAGAAAGGCCAATATTCATAATCCTAATCTGTAAATATGAATGTTTCGTTTTTTTGTTAAAAACATAAATGTACATATAATATATAAATTTATATTCCTATTTTAATTATATTAAAATAAAAAATGTATCTACATAATTTTGAAAAATTGAAATTAGTTGATTCAATGCAAATATATGCGAATAATATTGTGTTTCAATTTTAATGTAATTTCTATATTTTATATTTCTGATTTATATTGTATGATAAACACACTAGTAGAATATTTATCATGAAATATCCTATTAGTAAATCTGTTCTGTTTAGCTAAATTTATACACCGTTCCTTTCTCTTCTTTTTCTTTTCCACGTGAAAAATTATCATAAAATATCATGAAATATAGAAATTACATTAAAATAGAAACACAATATCATTTGCATACATTTTGCATTGGACAAAATAATTTCAATTTTTTCAGAATTATGCAGATACATTATTTACTTTAATACATATAATTAGAACAAGAATAAATTTATAAATTATATGTGTATTTATATTTTTAACAAGAAAACAAAATACATTATTTATAGATTATAGGAAATGTAATAAGATATTACACAGGCTATTATAGGAAACCACAATCCGGATTAAGACAACAATTATATGTATCTAACTGTAATGCAATCTTGAATAATTGGTCTTCTAAAAAGCATTTTTTATTGTGACATATCTAATCAAGAAAAGAATTGTACAATTATAAAACAAAATTTTTCTACTTTTTTTTTAGTTACACCCCCTAATATTTTTTTAAAAATTTTTTTTCAAAAAATTATGTAAAAAAAAATTTTTTGGTGATTTACGTCTTTAAAAAAAGGGGATTCCGGGGGGGACGTTTTTTTTTGACCGAATGCAATAATGGATTTTTTTTTTGGGGTTTTTTTTTTTTCCCCCGCGAATCAAAAATCCTTTTCCCGTTAAATCTTTAAAAGGCCGCGGCTAAATTCCATATAAATCCCATAAAACAAAAAAAATTTTTTTTATCCTTTTTCCAGTTTTAAAAACTTTTTTAAAAAAAAAGGGTTTTGCAGTTTTTCTGTGCTAAAATTAAATTTTAAACCCATAGGGTTTTAAAATTAAGAAAAAAATTTTTTAAAAAAAAAAAAAAAATGAGTTGCAAGTCTAATAAAAAAAAAAATTATTAAAAAAATTTTTCCCAATGTTGTGTGTAATTCTATACGTCAATGTGTGGAAGTTGGTACTAAACCCTGTTTTATATGTTATACTTAAGGGGTTTTGGTTTGTTGGGCTAAAACCCCTTTTTTAAATTTTGGGGCCCTCACTCCGGCATCCCCCCCTTTAAAAAAAAAATATTAATATTTTTTTTTTCTCATTTATTTTTTTTGCCCGCCCCCCCACCCCTCCATTAGTATAAGTCTGGGGGCCCCCAAATCGACTTTGGCCCGTGCTGCAAAATTTTAGACGGACCCCAATTTTTTGTCATACGACGGAAACCCCCTGTAGCCCGCACATCCCCACCCCGGGCCGTTAAAAAGGGGCCGGGGAAAAAACCGGCCCGGGGGGGGGGGATTAAAGGGGAAAAAAAACATTTAAAAAATTTTAAATAAATTTAAAAATTTTACGAATTTCTCCTGGGTTTCAACTCTGAAAACTGGGGCCGGGGGCCCTCCGACGGCATTTGTATTTCATATTCATCCAAAAACGAGAAAAAAAATATAAAAAAAAAAAATAATTTATTTTTAATTTAATAAATTTAAAAAAAAAAAAAAATTTTTAAAAATTTAAAAAAAATTTATTAATTTTTTAAAAAAATTTTTTTTTTCCCCCTTTAAAAAATTTTCTTAATTTAAAAAAAAAATTTTTTTTTTTATTAAATTTTTTTTCCCTTGGGTTTTGTTGTAAAAAACCACTCGGGGCAAAGTTTTTGGGGCCCCCAAAAAAATTTTTTTCCCTCCATGCGATCCTATTTTTGGGAAAAATTTAAAAAAAACTCCCAAAAGGGCGCATTGGAGTGGGAAAAATGTTGGGGGGATTGACCGGGGAAAAAAACTTTGACTCCCGGAAATCGATTCGGCTCTCGGGAAAAATGACCTTTTTTAGGGCCAAAAAAAAAATAAGGGTTTTGCCACAAACCGGCAAAAGCTTTCCACCGGGAGAACCAACGCGATCCAACCAAGGGAAAAGATTCTGTAATTTTTCTAAAATGAAAACGGGAAAAAAGAAAAAATTTTTCCCCAAATTACATCATTTTTTTTTTTAAAAAACTGCGTGATTGGGGAAATTTTTTACTTTTTTTCATTTTCACTTTAAAAAAAGTTACGAATCGTACCCCGACGCCGCGTTTTTGGAAAAAATAATACAACCCTTTTACCGCGGCAAAATTATTTGATCCAATTTTTTCCATTGGGTATCCCTCGGGTTCCCCGCGGGCACGCGTTTTTAGGGGCCCATAGTCAATGAACCGGGTTTTATTTGCCAAAGCGATCAATGACCAATCCCCAAAACCTTTTTTTAAGAAAAATGGTTTGATTGGCAAAGCCCTTGGGGGGGTTCAGAAAACACAACATTTTTTCCAAAATTACAATTTTTTATTTAAAAAGCGATTAAATTAGCTTTCTAGTAACTTTTTTTTAAATGTTTTTTGTATTTTGAACGCCCCTTGACGCCTCGATCATTAAAATTCCCTTTTTTTTAAAAAAAATATACTCTATTTGTGGGGGTTTAAAAACGCTCGTGTTTTTTTGGGTTTTTCCCTTTTTTTTTTTCCTTTGCTAAATTTTTTTTTTTTCTCTATTTTTCGTTTTAAAATTTTTTTAAAATGATTTTTTCGTGTTTTATGCTTTTTTTTATTCAAAAAACCTGCAAAAAGGGTATAAAAAAAAAAGGTGTCAGGGATGAAAAAATTTTTAAAAAAATATTCCTTACAACATGAAATCGTTAAAATTTAACTAAAAAAACGCCTTTCGGGAAAATGTTTAAAAAGAAATAAACGATTACAATGTATTAAGGGGAAAAAATTTTTCCCCGGGTTTTAAAATTCACCCGTCTTAAAAAGTTGGGGAAAAGTTTTTTCCCTGTTTTTTGGGCCCCCGGAACCCCTGTTTTAAAACGTAAATTTTTTCCCTAAAAATTTTCTTTTATTTCATACAATATAAAATACCCAGATAAATTTAAACAAAGTTTTTTAGTTGAAAAGCACACCATAGGGAAAAAATGTTTGGGTTTCCAAATTGTGGGGAAAAAAATCAATGCCTTAAAATTTGGCTGCATATTTTCCCATTGCATTAAGTCTTCCACTAAAAAAAAAGGCCCGCCCCCTCTTTTTAAAAAAAAAACAAAGCCCCAAAATGGGCAAATAAAGTTTTTTTTTGTATGATTTTGAAACAAAATTTTTTTTTTTCTTTAAAATTTTAAAAAATTTAGCCAATATAAAACGTGAAAAGATAACCCCAAAAAAAATCAAATTTTTTTAAAAATCTGAAATTTATTTAAATTTTTTTTTAATTATTTATTACTTATTTCTTTCTATTATGTTTAGAATTCAAAGAGTTACAGACAATCCTCCTTTTTGGTTTAAGACATATTTTGGAAAAAAGTTTATATTTTAAATACAATATATCTAAAATCTACAAAATACATTAAAATAGAAATGCAATTTCATTGACATATATTCTACATTGGCTAAATTCAATTTTTTTCAGATCTATACATTTTTTATTTTATAATAATTACAGAAAGATATAAATTTATACATATGTTTAACGAAGATACATACATATATACATATACATATAAAAAATATTTATTGTTTACAGATTAACAAAGGAAAAACAAAAAAGGACATGAAGATGTAAATTTTTAAATTAAAAAGATTTTGAGATTTTCGTTATTCATTGACAATACATTATATTTATCTTTCAATACTAAGCTTTATTTTTATAGCTTATACTAAAAAATATGATACGTTTAATTATATTCATTAAAGATATAATCTGCTTTTATGTTATATCATGTTCAAAAAATAAAGACATGTATTTTTCAATTCAGTTAATGTGTGTAATAACTTATATCAATCTTTTAAGGAGTTATATGTCATATGCATCGAATTATCTATATCACTGAACTTAAAACTTTAGTAGTATAAAGATGTAGTGCTTGCAATGCACTAATGCATAGATATTTCATTCAGATCTAGATACATTGTATGCAATTGTAAGTCTCTTATTCTATATATTCATATTTTGACTGTCAAAGATATATCTCTTTTTATGCTGTCTCCAATATGCAGCGCACGATGATCCTTGTATTATACAATATGCCAACCCTTTCAAACTGTATTATGTTTTAGTTTAAGAATTATAATTTTTTGTTTTTACTACTTCTAATAGGAATTTGAATAAATGTTGAGGAATTTTAAATAATTAGGTTTCAGAATAGCAAATGTGACTTTTGGCAATTTTTTTAAATTTATTATAATTTTTCAAATTCATTTTGTGATAAAATGTATCATATATAATTAGTTTTACATTTACGCCACTCAGAAAGTAAGCAAATATTAATGAGTACTTGTTGGAATATATTATTAATTACATAGATAATTCAAATATTTATATATAAATAATTATTGTGCGTGTGTGTGTGAAGCGGTTAAAATAAAATATAAAAATTTTCTTTTGTGATATAGATAATATCAACATGCTGCATTTGGGTATGTCATGCTAAAGAACAGGCTTCACTGATATATTCAGTACTGAATAGCAATATAAAGCTACTCAATCTTCTAACTTGTCAAATATATGAAATCATTATTGCTTTAACAGACACTGCAAGCTAATGAAGAAGCGTTGACCATTTTATCACAGAACATAAGCTTCCATATCGGAGACTGTAAATAAGCTTTCGCATAAAAATTCTCATGCTTTGTAATGGATTTCTTACTGAATTCGGTGGAACTTATACTATAAATGTATAGAACAACATTTATTTTTAAGTGGGTATTGTTATTTTTCATGTATAGTTTGTAGGTAATAAAAGAGGTAACGTAAAAGTTTAATAAATTTTTTAACAATTTTTTCTATTTTAATGGACCTTTTCTAAAATAATGCATAGTGTGCAAAATGTATAAGTAATGGGATAAAAATGGTGCAATTACCTATAAATTTTTTTCACTTTAAACCATCTGTTTGTTAAACCTAAGGAAGCCGAATTATTTGATAAAGTTAAGGGTAAATTCAGTAACCCCAAAAATATTTTCATTCCCCCTCTTTTAATTTAATTTTTTATTTTTTTTT